>NW_021849398.1:2650664-2706561 GCF_003651465.1 Formica exsecta
TATTATCATTATTATTATTATCATTATTTTATTAATATTTTTATTTTTATATTTTTATATTTTATATATATATATAAAGTTATTTTTTTTATACTATGAGAAGGATATTAGGAACATAATATGAAAGGAGCTGCAGATTCATGTTAGAGGAGATTATAAATCCATTTTATGTTGGCAAATGCTTTACTTCTGTATAATGTCGTGTATGTATATGTCAAAAGAGAGCATGTAGGTTGAATTCATAAAAAAGATATAAATTAATTTTATGGCATATGTTTTACTTCTGTATATATATTTATCAGATCGTAATAAAAATTTCTACCAATTATTGTTATATTAGACTTTCCCCGCTATTAAGCGTATTCGAGAGAGATACACATCTTACACGAGGCATTCTTCAAGGCAATGAAAAGAACCGTGCTTTTTTATGCAATTTGATTCGTGCAATATTCTTGTGCATGCCAGGCATAGCACGACGAAAATGTACAATTTCAGCAGCGTTACAAAAATATACATATACATTTTAAGAGTTCAGTGCAATCAATAGGCGACAGGAAAAACCCCCCGTGGGAATCCAAGCGAGCGAATCGTAGCGGGATTGAACGCTTGAAATGGAATAATATCCAATAATCTGGCAGCCGAGAGAACGGGATAAAAAGGGACGTTTTATCGGAGCATCGCAGCATCCAACCCAAGCGGTATCCGACCATTTCCGCCAAGCCATTTCGCCCCGTTCTCGGCTAGTCGGCAAAATTAATTATTGATTTCGGATACGCGCATTCAGTCGCGGCGGACGGCTTTTAATCGAAAACGAGCCATCCGTCGCGCGCTCATTTCCGACCGCTACGAATTTAACAACGAATCGATCTGAACATGTCCGACTGCGTTACACCATCTCCATCGCTCGCGGCAAAAAGTATTTAACGTTTCAATATTTTTCAACGTTATTTTTCAAGATACACGATATAACATCAAACAAAAAATTTATCTCTGATCCATTAGCGAATAATACTATAAGAAAAAAGAACGCGCAGCTGCATTATTTCAAATATAATTTTTCAATAAAATTTCATTTAAACTTTATGGAAAAATACCGAGATAATAAATGGAAACAACGTATGAAAATAATACGTACAGGAGTGGAGAAGTATGGAACATAAGAGTATCTGGAGGAGAAATTGAAGCGTCTTCTGGATTATCCGTTGAGGACAGTAGAGGTCTGAGGTATTGGAAAGGAGTTACCATTCGTTGGTTTCGTGATATCTTCCTCCGACGTGACGCCGAGGTCTATCAACTAAATCGAATAATAAATATGTATCGTTACAAAACCGAAAAATAAATATGTATCATTATACATACATACGTTAAATATATATATATATAAATTTTTAAATGGATTATATTTATGAAAAATGTGTGTGTGTATGTTCTCTTTTTAATATTGTCTTTCTAAAGATGATAAATAAGAGTGTTGAATATATAAAAGTAAAGCATTTTCCCTTATAAAGGTATAATTTACAATTATGCTGCTCCATATAAAAAATTCATGCTCTCTGTGATCTGGTATAGTGAAAATCATTTATAATACTTTGTATATACTTTAAGCGATATCTTTGATCACCTCTTGTAATTCTGCTTTAGCAAACATATGAAACAATTGACCAGGCGTCATTGTCATCACTTCGATATTGGTATCATTCAGTTTTTCTTCCATTACTTGCTTTAATATTGTCAGCGCAGCTTTCAATGCTTCTTTAAGTGTCATAGACTGCAAAAATGATATTTGATTACAATGTGAAGAGATAAATATGTATACGATTTAAATTGATTCAATAGTAAGATAGATTACCTTATGATACACTTCTTGAAGGTTTTGTTGAGCTCCTTCACTACCAGATCCTATGGCTTTTGCATCAAACTGAACAAAAGTCCCAGATGGATCCATATGATACAACTGTGGACCTTTCTCGTCAATGCCGGCAAATAACATTGCTACACCAAATGGTCTAGACATGGCGGTACCATCGTCATCGCTGTCTCCAAACTGTATAGCTAAATTAGATACCGCTTGAGCGGTCGATTCTACTGTCATTCTTTCATTGTAGACAAACCAATGATTCTGGCATTCAACTCGAGCTCTATCGATCATTGTTCGCGAATCGGCCATTAGACCAGATGCGGCGCAACCTATATGTTTATCAATTTCTACAATTTTTTCTACAGTTGTTGGCTCCATTAAAGAAGAAGTGATGCGTTTTTCCACTGCTAGAACGACTCCTTCTGTTGTTGCAATTCCAATGGCGGTAGAGCCGAGTTTTATGGCTTCGATGGCATATTCTACTTGAAATAATCTTCCCTCCGGCGAAAAGGTATTCACTCCACGATCGTACTCCGAACGTGTTAGAAACATCTTAAAAGAAACAAAAGAATTACACAAGTTAAATATATAAATAAATCAAATTTCTGTCCTAAATCTATATAAATACTTGAATTTTAACTTGAATTCTATTCAGTTATCTGTTTAATCCTGCAGATTATCAAGATGATAGTGTACATTTAGATAAAACTTAATAACTTTTTGGACAAACGCATAATATAACATAGAATAGATTTGAGGTTAAGCACCATCACAAATGACACAATAAATTCACTAAAGCTACAAGTTATAAAAACATCTGTTAATATAATTATAATATCGGATAAAACGTTCGAGTATCCGTAGAAATGAGTAAAAGTTTAAACTAACAATACAAACTGAAGTAAGTCGATTAACCAAGAATGACATAGCAAAACGAAATCGAGCGTTTTTACGTAACTTAACCAGACAAATACAATACTTAATATTCTACATTTTTAGGGACTGAATTATAGCTTACCTTGCTTTGTTTTTATTACAAATCCCTTTCTAATGAACGTAAATATGTATGTGAAACGCCGACTTGACAAACGCCAGTCACGAAGCCAGTTGCGGAGAGTTAAATGCAATGGCGGCAAATGGCGAGGAGCGCAATGACATTGGCGTAATCGTTGGTGGATCTCAGGGCGTATTTCCAACAAAGTATGTAGCTGGTGACTTATTTCGCATGATGATTGGTTGACACTGCAAGAATGGACCAATCATTGAACACGAACAGAAACAGACAAATGTGCCACTCGTGTACGAAGAGCGTATAACCTTCGTCTAAACAATAAATAAATAAATAGTGGCAATTTTATAAAAAAAATAAGAAAAATGACACATATTAATTCCCCAAAATTAGGCATAATTATAAAAGAGAAAGATTGGGATCAATTATTAGAACATGTCAAACCAAAATATTTTGTCAGGCAGGAGTCAGAGTATGTATGTGATAATGTCAAAAAATTTATAAATAATTATATCAAGTAATTATTATATATATGTTTCAGGATGTTGCCTGATGCAAGTATTTTAGCACAGATATGTCAGATGCTTGTAACCGAAACCACTCCAGATGTGATTAAAATTTTATGCTTGAAATGTCTGGGTAACTCTTGCCTCGACACTTATAAGTACAAACGACACATGTTGGAAAATATAGAATCCGACGAATACAACAAAAATTTGTATAATGAATTAGCTAAAAGTGATTTATGTAAACACACGCACAAGGATTGTGACTATCCACACGATTCTCATTTTCCTTATGATGGAGTTATAAAGTGGACTGTAAATTATATTAAAACTCATAATAAGTCTGTAGATTGCTTGACTGACAGTGAACTAGATATCTTCAGACTCAGCATTCAATTCTTATGTAATTTGTTTACATATGCATATCCAAATATAATGGCTGTAGACAATGATATGCTGAGATATTTAAACTGTGATAATTTAAAGCAAGCTATTCTGTAAGTTTATAAATATAATTATATATAAATATTCAATACTTTTCAAATATATCTGTGATAATTTATTTTTATTATTTTTAGGAATAGCATGCAATCTAATCACAAACCTCTTGTCAATGCGGCATGTATATATGTACACAATGCGTTAAAAGAATTGCATTACAACTATTTTGTAAATAATGAAAAAGATCTATATTCGCATTTATTAAAACCTATTAAAGAAGGTTTTACATCTGCAAAGGATGCATTGTTGCGCTTATTATGTCTATCAAATGCATTTGAGAATATATATAGTAACATGGTCATGAGTGAAAAGTTAGATTTGCTTGAAGTTATTTACAATGAACTCTGGGAGTCTTGGCAATCTGATCACAATGCAGTACTCACAGATGATCAGGCTGAGTTTCTAGCGCTCACATTTTGTAAGAATAGTGATCTCATTTTAAAAACTGTAGACACATATGTGGACAGTATAGATCCTACAGAAGTTATTTTGATCCTTAATATTTTGGGGCTTCTCACTACGCGATACAAGTTTTCAGAAAATGCCAGGCCTTTGCTTATTAATTGCAAATGTAAGTACAACAATTTCCAATACAATCTAATCAGAGATATAAAAATCTATAATATATTTATAGTTCTCTTGATGTCTTTACATATGTTGGGAAAAGAAGGAGATAATTATTTTACTCCAATAACGAATTTAAGTCAAGTGGCACCGAATGCTGAAGAAGGAACAACTGATGTACATTCGGTAATACATGATGTTGAACCAACGATAGCAAAGCTCGATCTGCAAGATCATCCTGCGTATGGCTTTAAAGCAGGACTAATACAAGTTATTGCAAATATGGTACACAAGGATAAAATGTGTCAAGATCTCGTAAGTACAATTGCATAAGATTTGTTTTGTTAATCATTAAATTTTTGCAAGAATTTTTGCAAATGCAAATTTATAAAATGTACCTGACGTCGATAAAGAACATTTCTTATTAATCTTAAGTGCTTGATTCGAGTGTACCGTTAACATAGTTGCGACAATATCACTCGAGAGTCGCATAATGAAAAAACTAAAATATTTTGACTGAAATGTCTAACATATCTTTTTAAATATAAAATTACAACAAATTGAAATAAACTATAAAATATAAACGTTTGGAAGATATATAGTAATTACACAGATATTTAGATATCGTTTCAATGAATCTTTAGCTAAAATTTTAAAATATAGTTCTTGTTTTTTTTTAAATATTATATACACTGTCATCTGATTATTATTATGTGTGTGTATTATTAAAACTAATTAATTTCCTTATAGACTTTCTCTTTTGATTACAATTATTTTCTAAATATATACAATACAGTCGATCAACTGCACTATGCATCGCTTGTATGCATGTGTAATGATAAATGATTTTTAAATGTAAAGCACCTTGATAGCTGCAAAATATAAATTTGGCTTTTGTTATGTGCTACGACGGTACAGGAAATCGATATTTCTCTCCCGCTGATTACAATCTCGCATGTGGATGATACACAATATCGCGAACAAAAGATCCGCAGCCGGTCGCGTCAGACAAAACGAAATTAAGTATCCCGTCCGACTGAGAGATGCGGCAAAATGATCGAAATCTGATATGCCAACGCTGCGAGTTTAGCAAATCTGCGATGACAAAGTCCGTGTCGCACGTATATTGACAGATAAATTAGTTGCGATGAATCAAAGCGCCAACACACGAGAACCTGCAGACGGAATGCTAATCTAGTTTCCCTCAAAGAATGACATATACATTGCCGCAGTCATAAATATATAGATAATTTTTTGCCGACCACCCCAATTATAATATATTCGTCATTGGTCATTCAGAAATATTTATGTTATACATTATTCAATTATATATATGAACAAAAGTAATGTGTCTTGAGATATTTAAAAATGTTTTAAAGAAAAATACGACGATGTAATATATATCTTGTGATTTCAGTTTCGCGAAATAGACGGAATTCCATTACTCTTGGATTGCTGTAACATCGACGCGAGGAATCCGCGTAAGTCTAATTTTTCATTACGTTTTATTAATCGAGTCGCATGTTTGTTTATATCGCCGACAATTTCTACGCAGTTATATTGCAATGGACCATCTTCGCTTTGAGAAATCTGTGTGAAGGAAACCCTGAGAATCAAGATATTATTCGAAATTGTAAAAAGGAGGGAGTATCGGATAACCCTGTGTTACAAACGATGGGCTTGACTTTACATGAGGATACGGATGGGAATTCGATTCGAATCGCTCCTTTACGTCGCGATTAGAAAAATTTGAATTATTTCCCGAGAGATTGCGACTGGTGATCTAGATAACTAGCTCAATTCTTATTAAATTATTATTCGCCACATAATTGTTTGTATCTATAAGATACAATGATCGGTTTAATGATATAAATAATTGTTATTCCAATTAAGTCGATTGGAAATGTATCCTGCTATATCATTCGCTGAATTACAATGTACAATCCGTATAATTAGACGAAATACGATATCGTGTTATATAGAGAAATATTTTATTCATGGTCGAGTGATTTATGGTACAATAAAAACTACTATGAGAGTTCATGGTCTATTAGCAATTGCGAATGTAAGTATACTGTTGCCTATTTAATTGCAACTCGAAGTGAGATTTATTTACTCTAAATAATGAACACTTCATTAATATTTCTTTCAATATGTATAATATGATAATTTAATCACTTTTAAGGAATATTCTTCGACAAATCAATAAATAAATTCGCGATAAGTAAATATCCATCTTTCTCCATGCTCTCTCACGAAATCGCTCAAAATAGAGGATGTCGAAGTTCATTTGCATTTAAGAGTTATAGAACTTTTAATTACTATGTCAAAACATGTATATATTTTAATAATTTTATTAATTAATACACTTGTCTTTAATTCTCTCTCTTTCTCGCCCTCGCAGTTCAAGACAATAATTTCTCACCGTCGTGGCTGTTTCTCACCGCCAACAATTTTACGATGAGGAACGATATGACGTCGTCGTCCCCGTAATAGGTGTTTATTAATGTCATCCGTGCGCGCGCAACGAAGCGAGGAGGAATCGCGGTGGGTGAGAAATCCCGCCTGCGCGTACCGACTTGTGCGTTAATTATACCGGAAGTTTCGAAACACATATACGTACGTACATGACAAGTTACGCGTTTTCCTTTCTAATGGAATTAGAATCCGAACGGCATGATTTCCAGTCGTCGCGCGCGGCGGAACGGGATCGGATATCGGTAAATAAATAATATCGGATAATTATCTTCTCGTATTATGTGCACGTTCTATTTAACGGTAATACGCGGGACACGAAGGATTTACGAAATGTAATAATACGTTTCCGGACGTAATACGCGATCTAATCGAGCATAACCGATCGCTGATTTATGGCGTACTTTCAATGAAGAATAAGATTATTATGGATAGTTGCAACGTGCAAGAGTCTAGTTTTATTCCGTAAATGTACGATCGGGCGTAAACATGCACGACATAACAAAGGATAATAGATTTATAACGCGCGTGAGTTTTATTCGAGTTATTTTCTCGAGAAAAACTGCATATATTCGACAAGATATCTCTCAATCTTGCACGTTTTGCGCATAAAAGTAGACGCATATTATACGCTCCTCGCGTATGAACGTCCGATATAAATTGCTTTTGATTTAAATAACGGCCCATCCCATCGAACGATCAATCTTGGGCCCGCGTAATGAAGAGCAATTAACGCGAAATTTATCAGTTAATTACATATGCGGTTAATTGCCACGAGTAATTATTTCCGCGCAAAAGCGTTCTCGTTACACCTTTCGTACGCGCGTGAGATGGGGATCATGGAAGCAAGATGAGATTCCTAATAAGTACACCACGTTGATCGTGCAGTCGATATATCGATAGAAGCGGCTTCTTGAAGAGAACGCAAGTTCTTTTAGAATCTAGCACACAAGTATTGCCGATCACGAAGATCTGAAGAACTAGAAAATGTTGGTACTCGCGCTATGTCGGAAATTTTCACTTTTTTTGTATGAACCGTATGAAAAATCACAAGACACAGACTTCGCCCATGAGCTAAATGTCTATTTGCGTGATAAGAATCGATCGGCGTAATTAACTGATTCGATATAATACCGCGCGTCTCGTAAGAGAAATGTCCTCCGTCCAACGCGCAGAGGATTTCGTCGATCGCCAGCCTTATTAATATTCATAGACGTTGACGAGGAGGAGCAGGAGAAGCGTAAAAAGCACCCGGCCATGCGTGAGATCGCTCAGGTGCGTAAATTTTGACCGCCTCCTTGATAATCAACTCGTTGACGCAATAAATTCCGGCGAGAGATATCCGAATATGTTAAAAGAAAGAAAGAGAGGGAAGAGTGGTGGTCCAGCTCTATGATGTTTTCCGTTTGTTTCCAATTATTATTGGGCAATTGCGAATAGTTTATCGTAATTTTAGACTTAAAGGAATATTATTTAATAGAGTATACAAGAGTTGAACACAGAAAGAATAAAAGATTTATCTCTCATCATCGAGAATTCAGAGATGCTAGGAAATTTTTGCTTTTAACGCATTTTCTTATTTTATTGCTTTTAGAAAAGCAAGTCTTTTCTTTCTCTTATACTTAGAGATGTAAATAGAAAAAAACAAAATGGTTTTTTTTTCATAAAAAACGGTTTTTTTTATGAAAAATAACAAGCCTCGTTTTTCTCAAAATTTTGTTTCTTTTCAAATATTTAATATTTTTATATTTTAATTACTGCAAATTGACTTTTTATTATTTTTAATTTTTTAGATTTGAATTATTATTTTTAATGTAGCTCACATTCCAATTGGCTATACATATAGTTATGTTTTTGTTTTGCATCTAATTGAAAATTATCCGTATCATGTCGAGTTTAATGTAATTTGCCGCAAAAATCTCATTAATCCATTAAAATTATACTTTCGAAAAAAAATTATAAAATATATAAGAACTTTAATTTTTTTATTATGTTAACAAAAAAAAAAATATAAAGAAAAATAATATTATGTTTAAAAAAATAATGAAGAAAAACAAAATTTGTTTTTTTTTTCTTTTCAATTAGAAAAAAACATTATCTACACGGAGAAAATATTAAAGTAAAAATTACACAATATAGTTTTTGTCATTGTAGAACATTAATAAGAAGGGTTGTATCTTGTTTCGAGATTTTTAGCATTCGCAGCTCTCATGCGCGAAATCTTCATTGAAAGCAAAGATATTTATCGTATCGTGATTGATAGATCGCCAGTAGATAATCGGTGCGACAAACGAACCAGATCCTCGTATTAATAGAGGCTGCGTCGAATCTCGAATCCGCGTCGGCGTCTAATAAATAAGTCGCGGATTCTCCGCGCGAAAAAGATACGAGATCTGAACACATGCGCCTACGCGTGACTTTTCTCTATCAAAGAGCCGATGTGCCGATATATTTCCTGTCTTTCGTATATACTTTATATACGTCGTATGTAATTCGCTGCATAATCATATAAAGGAAAATCGACATTAAGAGTCGTAATCTTTCTTAAAAATTTGGATATCATCATTTTATATACATATATAAGAAACGAAGGAGCTATCATAAATTTTGAGAGAAATAGAATTTTGCATTTAAATGTTTCATATCGAGAAAAAGAGAATTTTAAAAACTCCAACGATACTTTAACGATACGATGACACTGGACACGTCGAGAGGATCGGAGAAGAATCGCGGCGAAACATGTGTATGCCTAATCGTAAACGTAAACAGAGCTCGGAGAGCACCGAGAGCATATGGATCGCGCGATGTCTTTTAATGACTGCCGCACACGGTGCATAAGCCGTAAATGTTACGCCAAGCCGGGGGGATTCGTGTAATAGCCACTAAAAGTGACGTTCGTCCTTTTATGGATCGTAAAGGTAGGGATATTTGGAAACTGCTCGAAACTCTTGGAAACTCGCCGGATTGACCCGACTCGCAATTAACTTAAAGAGAGCGAAGCACAATCGTGCTTTTCATACAGATTAATTCCCAGAAGTAACGAAGGTCAATTCGATAATTTTTCCTCGACATCATATGAAATCATAAATTCCTCGCAGCAAAATCATCCGGCATATACAGGCATATACGGACACATTTTTTTTATAATATCATAATCATTTTTACGGAGAAAAAATTAATAAAGTATATGTAAATTAAATAATGTCTAAAGAAAGGATTTAAAAATTTGTTTCTCGTGACAGTCGCTAATTGTGCATGACTCGTATTCAAACCGGAACGTTTCGGTTTACCCTGGTAAATTAATCCCCTTTGGACACGCGCGTATTGTCAGAGCAATGAAAAGTCTACTCTAATTATCCCTCGTGTAAACGGAGCCTCCCGTCGATTTCTCGAGAGACGGACACAACGACGTTGCTCGTAAACAATGACAATAGGGCCTGCGAGCGAAGCCCAGGCCCTCATGATGGCCGCCGCGATCCGTCGAGTTAATTAATCGCGCCGAACGATCTCCATTGAAATGGAATCTGGATAAATTTTCCGTACTGATGCTGCCGGGCCGCTATAGCATGTGGGCATTATCTTTACGACCTCTCAAAGAAGAGAGGAGACGTGGACGGGGGGGGCGGCGGGCGGGGACGCATGCGCGCGATACGGCGGCTGCACCAAAACCGGAGAACCTGTTATCAGAGAAACAGTGGCTGGGACCTGGGCCAATTATCATGCAGGCGAGATTCGTGCAGGTCTCGTCTGCCCGAGTGTCACCCTCGTTCGTTCTGAATTTCGAGCGTTTTGGATACCGTCACATCCGCGTTCATCAACGTGTTGAATCACGGTTCTCCATAAACGCGCCGGACTTTTAAATCTAACGTTATTCTCAGTACCCGACTAACCGAAAATTACAATTGTGTCGACGCATTGTCCATCTAACTGTCGATGTTGATGTAGGTTGTGTCCTACGTTACACGTGCGGATAGGAATAATAGGCTGACATGACAACGCATTTTGCACGTAACGTGTTTTCGATACGCAGTGTTTTTATCGTCTACTTAGAGTGTCAAGACATGTAAAGACAGCAACCAATTCGATGCGAGATTAAATGCAAACGCAAGTCATCCGAGAGTGACTTTGAAAAAATGCATCTCCTTTCGCCTTTACTCTTTAACAACAACGCGGCTGGAAATTATCATGTGGCGCGATTTATAAAAGATATTGCGCGTTAATCGCGCGATTGCACACGATGCATTCTCCATCTTCGGAAAATTTTCAATTTGCCCGACATCCTTGTGACATATGATCATGGAAGATTGGACGTACAGGGGTGATACTCCTCGAGGAGAAAGCTACCGTTATTATCAGACCACAGAATTTGTATCGAGCCATTAAGAAGCGACAGCGATGATTTATGAAAATCGACGGACACGCTAATTGCCTGTCGATATAATTTATCAGATGGTGTTTTTATATCCGCGCAGGCGCACAGGTTGTTGCTTTGTGCGCGAGGAAGCGGGCTGAAATAATTTCGTCAGTTGTAACGAAACATGCGGCGGCTGTTTAATCACGATACGACATAATGAGGCAGATTCGATGCTTGTTCCTGAGGTAAGTTTCTATTAACTATTTTCATAAAAAGCCTTACAGTCTCATATTATTATTTATAATATAAAAATAAATGATAAAAATCGGCTACTAAGAGCCAAACACGTGATAATAGGTGCAAATAAAAATTATTAGCGCAATTTAAAAAATTTAAATAATATTTATTATACGTTTTAGTCCATTTCATGCCATCTTCAATAAAGTTTTTAATTGGATAAAATACAATAAATACATCCTGCACTTCGACATAACAAAAATCACCAACGACGGAGAGCAAGCACAGAGAGCAAAGAATTTTCCAATCTTTCTGACTCTTTTTTACGACTGTCATTCATAAGAAATTACGACTGTCATTTTATCTATAATTGAAACTTTACTGAAAATGGTTCAAAGTGGACTGAAACGTATAATAATAAACATTATATCTGAATCTTTTTTAACTGATATTTTTATTTGCGACTATTATCACATGTTCAGCTTTTATTAGCCCCTTTTTATTGTTTATTTATATTGTTTATATTATCAAGAGCCGATTTCTATTTATTGTTACTTTATTCATATTTACTATTAAAAAAAAATCGAGCAATATTTCATATATTTATCGTAAATGGAAATAAATAAATAGCAATTATATTATCGCAGGTATGTTGTGACGAAGCGCCCGTATAGCGCACCGTATCTCATACGTTTATTGCACTCGCAGTTATCAGATAATCAAAATAACATTATCGCGCTAGTGCTCGAAATCTCTGCGAAAAGGCATCGAGTCATTCATCTCGAATGTTGAGCTGGCGTTTCGTCCTGGCGCGAGGCCCACGTTTGCTTTCGACGCCGTCATTTTCTCCCGTTCTCACGATCTTCTCGCGTCTCTCCGTACTCGTGTTGCTCCTCTTTCGATTTCACTCACGTCGTTTACCGTCCCTCCATCGCGTGGCGGCTCTTAAAATCATGTATTTCCGTGGCCGAGTAGGCCGGTCCTTTTTTTTTCTCCGTTCTCCGAGTTTCGCCGTCTGCGACCATCTCATTCTCTTCCCCTCAATTCTCTCTCTCTCTCTCTCTCTTTCTTTTTACCTCCGCTCGAGAGTCCCGGTGTAACAATGGCTGCCCTCTAATTATCGGAAGACCGCGGCACTTTAAAGAGATCCCGAGAGCCCATCACGAGACTTCGTTTCGTTCGCTCCTTAAAATTTCTTTTTCCCCTTCCTTATATTCTCTTTCTCTCCCTCTCTCCTTCTCACGTCTGAGACGTCAGTAAAACAATCAACATAGCCAACTTGTTCGTGGAAAATTAGTTTTGTCTTGCGAGAGCATCTACCGCGAGTTCTGCAGCAGCTGTTGGTTCCTCGTCAGATCCTTCGCTCTATAAGGCGCGAGAAATGAAGGAAATGATCGAAATCATTTGCACCCTAAAGTAATCCTATAATTTAGGGGGAGACGCTCGACTTTCATCTTTTATCGTAAAGATATATTACACAAAAATTAGGGTCTCCTTCGTTATTTAAAATATAACCGTGAATGTAAATAGCTTCGATTTTCTAGCGTTTGGTCTCATCATGTGATAAATGAACGAGAGATTATGACGACGAACCCGAGATTATAACGAGATCGTCGTCGGTGGTTTCCGGTCGGCGAGAAAGATCGCGAAAGAAGGGAGGAAAGCCACGCCGATAAAGAGAAAATATCGGCTCCGTCGTACAACGAGAAGCGCGAGCTGGAATGGGCGTAACCCAAACGGGCTCTTGCACTTGTACCTGTTGCTCGTTGTTTCCTATTAAAATACTCTCAGCCGACCCACGCGGGAAAGGAGTCGCTCTTGCCTGCGCGTTAGTAACCAATGACTAAGAACGCGACGGAGAGCAGTCTTTTCCACCCTTTCCACGCGGTTCTTTCTCTTCCTCGTTCGAGGGGGCTCCCTCTCCTCAGCATCGCTCCAAAGAGAGGCCGCCTCTTCCAAAAGAGACGCCTAGAATCGGATGCAGCGTTTCCGGGTAAGAAACTCGTAAAGTCCACACTTTCTCGTTGATACTTGCTTGATTTATGAGAATGTAATTTCCGGCAGGAGATAGAAAATCATAAACTTTCACGCGATTTTTTAGATTTATTGAGAGGTAATTCGTGTAACGTTTTTTTTAAATATAATGTGAGATTTTATTTTTTTTTACCGAAATGTGTCACTATTAGTCGCATACGCTCTTTTTTTAAGATAAACTTCTCAATTAGCTCTTTTATTCCACGTTTTTCTCTTTTTTTGTTACATCCTAGACAGGATTTATTGTCTGAATTTCACTGCTTCCCCCATGCTTTTTGTCGTCCTTTCTTCTTTCATGTCATCTTTTTGTGAGTTTCTATTAGCGGTTTGTATTTCGGGCAGATGTTTGTAGGGTACAACGTCTTCTACACGCTAGCCAGTTTTGGCCTCTCGGCGGCATTGTATCCGCCGAGATATAAAAGATTGGGGTAGAGATTCTTTCGAGCTCTTAGAGCAACGACACTGCGACTGGAAAGGTGTTTACTCTATTTGGGACAAGCCGCTATCTTAAGAGGATAGAAGGGAGTCGAAATTTTCTGAAAAAAAAGAAAGAAAGTTTCCCCGAAAAAAAGTTTCAACGAGACTGTTAATTGCTTTTCTTAATAGATCTGTAAACAAAATATAAAATTGCTATTCCGTCTTTACCTAGACCTGACACTGCATACAAGTGAATTCAAGGTTTTTCCGTGACTCTTCTTTTTTTAAGGTTATTGGGAAAACCTTACAGGTTAAAAGGAACCGGTGAAGCTATCCGTCTTAACTTCATACTTTATTTCGATCGTGCGTCCGACGAATAATGGAGTCATAAAGCCTAATACGAGCGTAGGGTTTTTAGGCCTGTACGGCTCGATTTGGAGAATCTCAGGTAATTTATCTAAGGGCGGCGCATTCAAGAAAATTCCCTTGAACTTTGCCGCAGGTATATAACGTATACAGATTGAATTTTCGGAGTGATAATGAGAATAGAGGACGTCGGTTAAAAAAAAAAAAAAAAAAAAAAACCGGAACTTTATAAAAGACTGATTTGACAAAAGGACAGTTATATAACTAAAATATTTGCATAAATGTAAAACGCCATTCCTCACTATTAACGGCTCTCGAAAATCTCATCTTCAAATAGAAGAACTCCTCTCGTAAGCAAATAACTATTATACTCACGTAACAGACCAAATTAATCGAATGTTGCCGCGCTGCAGTGTCATAATTCACACGTTCATAATTCAAGCTTACGCTAAAGTTGTAATGTAATTCCTATTACATTGCACCATTGCATAATTCCGCGTTACTTAGCGTAATAATATCGCTAACATCGTCGCGCGGATGGTATGTTAAAACGCGTATATACAACAGGCGTCGCACGTCATGATGCAACGGAAGAATATTGTTTCCCTGTAATTTGAGTACACGGGCATATAAGAAGTGAAATATGACCAGTGACCTGGATTTAATCCGCGTGCGAGAAGAAAAATGTAAGACGCGGCCTTCTCTCCTTCGCGGCACAATAAGTTCCGCGAAAGAAATAAGGACAAATCTTAGCCGGACATTTCAATTATAAAAGCGCGAAGGACGCTGACCTGTCAGACGTCGTATTTTCATTCTATTCGTATACACGTAGATACGTGAATCTTTAAGCGTCCTCTCCATTAACGGCCTCCGATAATGAAACGAGACATTTTCGTCGAGCAAAAATTTCGATGATGTTTTCGCTCCAGAACACAAAAAAGAGAATTTCAGTTTTGAACGGAATATTCCCCGAAATAGCCGAAATATATTCCAGGAAAAGTCAATATAATTTTATGGAAAAAAAGGAAAAATTTTACTCGAATGTTACAAAATTAAATGCTTCGAAAAATCGACGCAAGTTCCATGATGAACGAAATATTGTATTTTTTAGAGATATACTCGGAATACCGCGACATACCGTGGAGTGAAAAAATGATGCTCATTATTAAGAATTAAAAATGATTAAAAAGAAATTTCTTTTTTTTTTTTGTTATTTTCTACCGATTTATCGATTTAATAAAAATTGCGTACGTGCAATATATTTCGCGCATCTGTGGAATCCGACGCGAGAGACAGCGTCATAAGGTCTCGTGTGACAGCATTATTGTTGTGACACCGGTGTGACGGCATTATTACTGTCGCATTATTGTTCTTAAAACGTCGTTAATTAAATCGTCGTTATAAATTACCCGTTGAATCGTGAAGCTAATGATGTTTTATTAAAAGTGCTACAGCGTGAAAACTGCGCGCTCAGAATTCACGGTGGGCTATAAACATTTTTACGGTATCCGCATCTGTCGTCCGCGATGAAGGAAAGAAACGCGAGAAAGGGACGGCCCGCGAGTAAGGCGAGCATAAAACGGGAATTCACAATGAATCCGCATCGGTTTTGTCTCCGCGTCGTTCTCTGCTCGTGTTTTATGTACATCCTGTAAGCACATTCCCCCGTGCAATCGTGACGCAACGCAGTTTCCGGCATGGCGCTATTGTTGGCGATCATTAAATTGTATACAGTTACACATAAAATTATAATTATCTCAAATCGTAGGCAATTCTACGGAACGATTTATATAGATTTATAGAGGTCATAGAAAAAATTCAATCCTCGCACAAATAAATGTTTTTTTAGCTGGTCGACTGTATTGCTTTGCTCAGCCAGACGTGATTCCTGTCGTTTGTCCGACTCACATAAATAAAATGATAGAGCAGTATTGTCATACATCGTTCGCTAACATCGGCATCGCATTATCGCGCGCAACAATTTTTACTATACATTTGTCCTATAATTCAAAAATTATAGAAATAGAGGAAGTGAAATAAAGCAAGAGAAGATTTGCGTGTGATTGATAATGCGAGAGAAAGACACATACCTGAATTCACAGTTGGTGATCGAAGACGATTTCGCACCAGATATCTTCGTTAGATTTGCGTCTTTTTTTTTCGAAACTCGCGTATTTTCCGTAGCGTTGCCGGGGGTCGGTGGTGATCACCTTGCTTCTTTTTTTCTCCCCGTCTTGACAGCGCCGAATCGTGCGAGGCATACACGGGGGACGACGACCCGACACGGCGAGACCCCCTTAAAACCGAAAACATACGGCATACAATTACGACGTAATGATATATAATTAATGGAATTCGCTCGAAGGCCCCCCATGGTTGTTATATGGCATGCTTGTTTCCTCGAAAAGCACAGGGAACTGCGAGTCCATATAAACGGAGGGAGAGGGAACTCGGCGCGAGATCCTCTGAATAAAATTCTCATCGCTCGCATATATATACTTTACTCATCGTGTGTATATATGTATTTATCGATCGTGATATTCGCATGCCACGAGACTATAAAAGAGCAGAAAATTACCAAGATTGCAACATACTAATTTCCGATGTCACGAACAGCGCCTAGGCGGCACCGGAAACTTTCCTGATTGTCGAAACGTGAAAGAAAAAAAAAAAACTCGCCCGAATGTGTATGTGCGTGTATGAGCCGTGTTTGTTTATTACTTGTTTATTACAAACTGTTGTTATATCTCCGACACTCTATTTATCAAACACCAATCATATATTCAATGCAAATCCTCGATCGCGGTTAATGATCGATTCGTGCAGTAAAACGAGATGACTCAAATGCTATTCTTAAGATTCCCTTCTTCGATAGAGGCAACAAGATCATTAGATCTAAGAGATATCTCTCTATCTCTCTTTCTCTTTCTCTCTTTCTCTTTCTCTCTTTCTCTTTCTCTCTTTCTCATTCAGGTAGTATCTCGAACATTTTCTCTTAAGCACGTCAATGTATACTCGCGAGCAGCATCCACACCAGACACACCCCTCGTACATCAAGTTCATCTCAAATCGACCGGTTCGATCGGCCGATTCGTCCATGAAATGAAATATATGCCTGTGATGGAATTCAACTTTCGCACGCGCATGTATATCGCTTATCACTGTTTCTCGGTGATATTACATCATGTTATAGAAACAGCATGCTTTGTCTCGTTTCCATCTTTAAACAGCAATATGTTATCTCAGAGAACAGAAATAACATAAAATATTTAGATAATTAGCGAATGATTAACGATTTGAAATGTATCACTTGAATATGTGTGAATAATAAATCCCGCATTACAACTCTATGATATTCTCGACATTGTCTTACTTTAAATTGAAGTGATCAATTCGTTCCATCAATCTCGAGTGTGCAGCTCGTAAAGCTTTCCGTGTTATAATTTGCGAAACTAAACCCACGTATTTGAAGTTAATAAATTCTAGGCACAATGCATAGAGAACGTACGAGAAAAAAAATCTGCAACACAACGATGCGATATCTTGTTTTCCGCTGGGCGTAGGCGTACAAGCAGTCAATTATCCCGCTCGTGCCGAACGAATTCAATTAATCGAACGATTCAATCGGATTCTCAGACAGATTTCAACGTAAACAATTTAGATTCATCTGCATCTCCGTGTATACTGTTCTCTTCTCTCCTTTTTCGCTCCACAAAAAACAAAATTTGTAGTTCTAATCTGACAAGTTAATTATGCGAGGAAATATTGATATATAAAAGGATCTGATACACATATTTTTACATACAATTTATACCGCTGTTCAATTATCTCAGTTATTACATCTATTACGTAGTCGGTAACAAAATTCTTCGCGATATACGATCGATTGACATACGATCGACATTGCGGGATATAGGTTTCTCTCGATTGCATTAAAAATCTATATCTCTTTCATCGTGCGGGGAAAAAGGATGGATAAAAGGATCGGTGTCCATTACTTACGGCGAACATCGCGGATCGAGACAGTAACAAGTGCTCGCGATATTCTCGCATCATCGCCGCGCTATCTGACGTGCCATCAAAAAGTGCTTAACGCGGCAAAGAAATGCAGTGGCGGTTTCGCGGATATAGACGTATGGCGATCTGGCGTTCGAGAAAGCATCGGGCGGGCGGGTAACTTTCAAATTAAAGCAAAGCGTGGTGGCCGGCGAGTGGCGACCGAGAGAAGAGCAGACCGGGAGGATATAACGCGCGGAGGAGGAAATGAAATGGAGAAGGAAAGCAAGGAGCAGGAAGGGAGTAAGAACGAGGGAAAAGAGCAGGGGAGTGACAGAGAGAGAAAGAGAGAAAAAGAGAGAGAGAGAGAGAGAGACAGGAGGAAGGAGCGAGAGAAAGAAAGACGAAGAAAGAGATAGAGAGAAAACGAGAAAGAAGCACGGGCGGTGAGCAAAAGAGCGAGAGAAAGAGGGATCGAGAGGAGGCAGAGATCGTAGAGGTAACATCGTAGAGGCTGTGGGACCCGATCCCAAAGGTAGGAGGACTCGAGTCGTGGCCGAGGCCAGTCCATCGCGGGCCCTCCTCTCGACCGAACACATACGCGCTTTACTTTCTGCCCGCTCGTTCAAATTCCCATGCGCCGCTGCTCTCGCCGTCGAACTCTCCTCCGAGCCGAGAGTAACCCTCCTGGTGTGGCTGGCTGGCTCCCCAAGTGGCAGGAGCTCGTAAGCCCAACGCGATCGCGGTTGCCCGTAGCGCCGATGGTGGTGGTGGTGGTCGTGCCGTGATGATGGTAGTGGTGGTGATGCCGGTGGCCGGTGGTAGTAGTAGTAGTGGTGGTGGTGGCGGTTACCTTGAGCACCAGGTTGTATCGCATACCTTGCACAGTTACCCTCTGCTCTAGTTCCCGCGCGCGGCCAGTGTTGTGCACGCGACGCGAGAGCGAGTCGACGACAACCCGCGATAATTCGCATCCGATCGCACTCGATGCGTTCAAGATTGCTCGACGAGTGTTTCTTCGCGCGTTCCCCTCTTTGTTTCGCATAAACGCTCCCGACCCTTCGAGAAAGTTTCTGTCGCCTCAGAAAGAGAGAAACAGAGGCGCTTATCGGTCTCCGATATACGGAGGCGATAACATCTTCGTCTTCGCGCGGTCGGATGATGAATAATGACGTGCCGGAAAATACGACTTTGATTAGGAACGATGATCAGCGAGGGAAGACGATGACTTTCGCAAGTGTTGATCCGTGAAACGCAGGTACGATCGATTGCCCGAATCATATCGTTGGTCGCGAAACAATCATTGGACAGCGCTGATCGATCCGAGTACCGATAAAGCGAAAGCGTCAACGAGCAATATCGCTGATACCGAATGCACGACGCGCTCTCGGATATCGAGTCGGGATTGAAGAAAAAAAAGGAAACACCGGACAGGAAGTGGCGCAAAGGAGCCTCACGAGGAATATTCTTTGCGCCGCTTTGTTCGCGACGAGGCGCTACAAGAGAGTCGACGAGGCGTAGATTCAAAAGGACTGACACGGCAGAACAATAAGACAACGAGACAATAAGAAACCGGTAGCGGAGCTCCTCTCTTCAGGAGGGTGCTCTTTGAGCACTAGAATTCTTCGTTCGGTACGAGCAAGCCGACCGACGAATGGAAAAAGGAAGAATAACTACGAAGCGAGCGCATCTCTCTCGTGATTGCTGGACGATCGATCACCGGTTTTTGCGGTTTGCGCGATCTCGCCGGCGCGATCTCCCCACCGTCGGAGGAGAGGATCGTTAAGCGTCTCGCGCGGGAGTGATACGATGACGATGAGCCGGCCGATAAATAATCTTGGCATCGAAATCTCTTAACGAGACGATGACGACGAGGATCCTCATCGCGATGATAATCGATCGACATTGTCGCGTGAGACTGTCCAAGAAGATCGTCGTGTCTCGGCGATAGCGTGAGCCGCGGGTATCTGCGATCTGCAGCTCGAGTATAAAGCACATCACGCCGATAACGACTTGGTACTTGGTACTTATCTTTTTAATTAGTGTCTTTTCGCTAACGAGACCGACGTTCGCGCGCCTATTAGGATAACCGATTCGCCATATCTTTTCGGATAAACGCGTCTACCGGATTAGGATAGTCGACTTTCTAGGATCGGGTCTCGTCCGCGCTTTCGATCGCGCCTCATTAAGGTGAATCGAAGGTGGATCTTACTTAAAGTTACATTCCATTCCGCGGCGATTCACCTCGTCGAAGACGATCGCGATTGCGGTTGTGACCGCCCGCTGATCGAATTCACGGATCGCGGGCCCGCTCCGAGTCCGATCTTAATTATCGCCGATGGAGGTACCATCCGGAGCACGCGATCGATGCGCGATTGAGAACGTGTGCGAGAAACGAATCGTTTCTACAGTCCAGCTTAGTCACCGCGAAGAGGAAAGAACGCGGGAATCGGGAAAGAGGATTTGGAGACTGTAAACACTCTCTCTGCGGTGCAGTGCGGTGCGGGACGAGAGAGTGTTAAGCGCTCAAACACTTTAGAAAATCCAAATGTTGGCTCTACAGTTCGGCTCTTTCGCACCTGTACAATGCGCGCGGCTTTGTGCCGCCTCGAGGTGTTAACGAGAACTCGGAGTGATTATAGCGATCGGAATCGTGACAAGAGACTTCTCATGATGTCGCTGGAGGATGGTGTTGGATAAACACCAAAGACAAAGTTTCGTGTTATAAAATACATCTCGTCGAATTTGAAAGAAAAAGAGAGAAAGACTGTCGTATTTGTCGGTCGGAAACTGCACACACGACAGATCCCACACCGATCCGACCCGACAACGGAACGGGGTCGGTCCCAGTTCCGTATGACCGGCTTCCGGTGAGCGTCGGATTTATCCTCCAGTCGTCCGACCTGCCGTTGCTGATCGCGGAAGCGTAAAACTTTGTCGCGTGCACATCCGCTTTTTATACATTCAATAACAACAAGGTGATTGTGATGTAAGAGATGCGTTTCGGCGATATCGCGACAATCGCGATAGCCCTTCTCATTTTTGGGCAAGTCCAGGAGTCACGACGAACAAGGTGAGAGAAACATTTAATTAGAATAATAAACGCGGATTAATATCAACGATAAATATATATAATAATCGAGGATATATATAGATAGAGATAGTTAAAAGAGTTATGTAACAAGATAAAATTAAACAAACGATCAATTGACTAACAATGCAGTTCCGCCTTCTGTCAGTGATTTCCGTTGCAAGAGCTGCAAATGTTTCTAAATTATATCGTTCCATTAATGAAAATGTTAATTGAATTAGTCGACCAGGCTAAAAATTGCAGCGTCGATCGCAATCGTATCCAAATTGAAATAAAAAACTAACAAACGCAAGGCACAAATCGGAAGGGAGATTCTCGCGAGGTCGCGACACGCGTGACGCAGACACGTGCTGAAAGCCCGTCACACCTCGTCAAAATCGAATGCTCGCGCAGCCGTGATAAAATCCGACGAGCCGTACGATCGTAATTAATTTATGCATGCGACGTCCGCGTTTTTCGCGAGAAATAGAGACGTGAAAAATTCCGAAATCTAAATAATGGTTAACAAAACTACCATCGATGAAAAAAATATCAGAGCGCATTGTGATTTATTACAAGGATATTTCGAGAGAGATTCGAGAGAGAAGAAAAATCTGTAAGAAAACTTACTCGAGATATGTACAAAGCATTTTGTTATTAACGAGCGTAACTTTATGGTCAGGTTCAGCATTGAAAGGTGCATATGAATCAAAAAGATTCATATCAAGAAATTATTTATATGACCTTGTCTTCAAGTTATAATACCAGTTTTGTGATTTAATAACGCGAGACACTCCATATATACACGATCGCTCCTTCGGCTGAGTTTCCTCGCGATCGTTATTAGCGGACAATTTCGTTTTATATCGAACGTTCATGGACTACTGTCTCATTCGTCTCAACAAAATTATCCAACATCGCGCATGTATAATGACGATAACGCGATACTTTACGAGATCGCCATTAACATCGCATCTAACGAGTTAACGATCCGCGCGATAAATCGGCCGCAAATTGCCCGAAAGCCTTCGAAATGAGAATTTTGCCATGGTCGCCATACGCTGATATCGCGCGTGCATATTACACCGACGACACGATTGAAGGTAAGGACACTTTGTCCAAGCGTCGCGACATTTCGCGCGTATCTTTTTCTCTTTTTTTTTTCTTCTAAATATTAGTATCTGAAAAGTGGAATAGAAAGTATCAACCGACATGTTATAGACTCGAATCGCAATCTCCGCGACTGAATCGGTCCAAGATCGACTAGCGATTAACGGAGGCGATTGGAATTTCCGCCGTAACTTAATACCCGGTTACATAAACCCTCTAATGATTTAATATGCACAAGAACGACCGTCATTCGGGACTAATTACGGATGCCGAACAAAATGAAACGTTTATGTAAACGTGGCACGTAAAGCGTGATTGCGGACCGACCGAATTTAATGTTATGTTATTTAGGTACGAAACGGCCATCGGGGAATCGCTCGTTGCGTTTTACGAGCCGCTTCGCTATCGAGCCGCGTAATGAGCGCGTTAAGTGAATGAATGAAGAAGCGGCATGCAGATCCGAGGCCGATCGAGGAAACGAGATCATTTCGACCGACCAGCGCACACATCCCGCGAAAGAGATAAAATAGTAAAATTTCGCGATTATCAATATAAATTCCGCGATAGCTCTTTAAAAATCTTTTATGAAGTATCTATGGTACATTTGTTACTGAAGGAGAAAATATGAAGAACTGTTTTCGGCCGAAATATATTTAATTAATATTTTGGAGGGCATTCTTTGTCCGATGCGAAAAGGAAGTTGTCGATCGCGTTATAGATTATCAGAAATTAATGATGCGGGAGACAGGACAGTAAATGATATACACATCTCTGCGTAGCATCGTGGATGTCGTCGCGTGGATATCGCCGTCATAAAATGTAACATGACACGACATCGTCTTAGCCGATTAAAAAAAAGTAATTGTCGTTCTTAAAAAGTTACCCCAATTTAATTCGAAGACGCGTGTTTTCGTATAATGAGTTCTCGGATAACTTTATACTCGGTGTACTTTTTTTTTTATACAGATTATCAAGCAACAAGTTGCGAAGACTTCAATCTTCCTCCTAAATAATTATTACCTTTGCCGTTAGAGCCTTGAAAAAAAAAGATCATCCAAAATCATTCAATCATTACATTCCCGCTGCATCGTGATGTGTCACGTTGAATTGATTATAATGCATACTACAATAATCCCGCGTGTACATTACGGTGTAAGATCAGAGAGCTGTGCAAGAAAAGATTAGAAGGATAATAATCTCCCGATGCAACACTGACGGCCATCCATCATAATCTGTCGTGGCTCGAAATGCTATCGATAAAAATGTAGTATTAAATGCGCGATACTTAACGGAACGCCAAGTATTAATCTAAATTATGATTTCTGAGCGATCGTACGCGAGAAACGTAATATGCAGGTGTGGAAGGGTTCTCATCGATCATCGTGAAATGGGTAGCCTCGAGCACAACATTTTCCCATCATGTTTCGCGCGCTTGTCCGTACGATATGAATTGGATCGAGTCGATTGTACTTGGAAATATTAATATTTAACATCTGAATCTATGCTCGAGTATTCGCAGAATCAGAAAAATAATAATTTGCATCGCGTAGAATTGGTCGGAAGACCACTCGGTTAGATATCATGATCGCGATCCTATACGTCTATTTTAAATCATTTTAAATTACGAATTTTCGAAAATCATAATTTCCTTGATAAATAATTAATAATAATAATAATAACTTGAAAAAAAAGTTTTTGTTTTTCTGTCATGCGATGTGAAAATTTGATACAAATCTGGGAGCGGTTTTGCGATTCGAAACTGTTTACGAATATTTCGATCACTATCGTTTTATCGATAGGATTTATGTGTAAATGTGCGTGTAAAACAACTGGCTCTTGAAAAGGAACACTTCCACACGGAAGAAAGAGAGAAAGAGAGAGGAAGAGAGAGATCTGTTGACATTTACAAATAGCTGTGAAAAGGCTCGTACATTGTAAGCATGCGTGATAGGCGTGTGTGTCACTTTCCGGGCGCGGAGATCTCGCGGCCGGAACACATGTCGGATACTATCGGTGCAACAAGCGCGATCGGTCGTCCACGAAGCCGAGGGAACCCGTCGATCGTTTGTCTTTCGACGCAACGGCGTGGAAATTGAACTGATCGCGACCCAGGTTGAATCGAAGGGACATTCCGGCGCGCCGTGGATCGGATTTAATATGTTTATGATAATACGTTACGCGTCGTTCGCGATCGCCATGCGTGACGTTCACGTGTATCCTTTCGTTCCGGTCCGCCGAATCCTTTAACGCGGTGTGCCCGATCTCTTATCCCCCACCCCCCACTCCCTTTAACTCCATTTAAAGCACAGCTGTTTGTTTAACGTATCGGTCAACACGCGTGATTAATCGACGCGCGTAATTCAACGATATTAAATCCGAAACGGCGTCGACGCGCCTAATTACACGTGTCTCCCTATATAAACCCGCTGATTCGATTATGAGGATCCGTATCGTGCGGCGTGTTCGATGATCCTTAACGAGACCCTCGGGACGAAACAATTTAGTATCTGTTTAACGCAATATATTTCGTAACGGCTATATATACGTTTCTACGAGATGACACGATCTGTAGCAGCCAAACTCTATCTGTAGCATGTTATGCGGAGAAAAAGAGAAGAAAGGACGAGCATTAAATTAAAATCCAACGGTGTTAAAGTAAGCCCGAGCCCTCCCGCGGCGAGGATACTGGTAATACCATTCGGTGGAGTACGGTTCGGTAGTAGTATTCCGTCTTTATCCGATGACCCCCTCCGATGGTGGACCCGTTGACGCTTATTACAAGCGCCTTGGTGCGTACAGGTGCGTCAATCGCGAGAAAGAGAGATAGAGAGAGAGAGACAGAAAGGATTTACGGAAGAACATCCTTCATCATCTTTGAAGCTATTCTTGACACGACTATAAAGACCCGTGCACAGTCGAAGCCGGGGATAATGTTTACAAAAAACGATGCGTAATACATATTTGCGCTGACTCAGCATCGACGGTGCTACAAAGAACTCGCCGGGCGTAAAAGGATTCGTTAAACAGTCCGGCATCAAACGGTCGAAGAGAATTTGTCCGCGTAATGTATTGAACTGGATTAAAAATATTTCTTCTTTTAAAGATCGATAAATCAAATTAAACCTGACGATCATAAATCAAATTAATTTTGTACGATTTATACTCGTCAAAAATCGAAATTTTATTAATTCTCATTAGCGATTATAGGATGGAAAGGGAGTCTCTAATGGAATCATGAACCGCAGTTTTTAGCGAGCATTGTAAATATCAGTAGCGGCACTTTTGTAGCAGCGTCGATATATCTCGAACGCGATTCTCGCGTCCATTCGCGGCCTCAAATGCATCGTGAATGCCGTGTCGGCGGAAACTTATCGCGGTCGTTTGCCGTGTCGTAAAACTGCCCGCAAACTTTCACGGTCGATGCAGTATCACCGTGACGGAGCCTGCCGTCGCGTACTCGCGGGTGCGACAAATTTGTCGCAGAAAACGAGCGACATGAATTCCCACCTCTTTCCATGCACAAATATCCGCTTCATGTTTCAATTTATAAATTAAACGTATAAAATCTCTCTTCTTTTTTTATGTTTAATTTATTTATCATACAAATGATGCGTTATTCCGAATAGAAGAAAAAATATTGTCTCCGGGATATTGTATCGCGATAAAAAGAAACGCAGCATGTCTAGCTCGGAGGGATACGAGGTATCACAATTCTCGAGGAGATATATATCGTTCCACGAATATACAGGGTGTTCAAAAAACCATTCAATATTTATATGGTAGATAGGACACACAATTTTAAATCATTTAGCGGCGAAGAATACACACTTCTTCATTAGAGTAATACGCTGACATTTTCAGCACGATACTTTGTAACTGTGTAATCACCAAAGATCCGCAATCGTCGGTTGATGACAACTGACTGATTGCCGGTGAAATCTTTTGTTATGAAGTATGTATGGAAATTGAATAAAAACATTCAGAACGCGGTTTATAAACACTGAGGTAAACATCGCATGCGACACGTAAAAGTTAGTATGTCAATCATGATGCTAACATTTCAAAAATGTTTATATATCTCAGAAACGTTTGAGCTTTCGACCTATGTTTGCTAAGATTTTTTTACTCAGTATAGTGTGTCCTATCTATCATATAAATATTAAATAATTTTTGTTAACACTCTGTATATCGAATTTTAAACGTCATATATTCTGTTCAACTCTCTCTCGTGGAATCCCTTAGGATGACGCGCGAAAGCGCAAAAACCGAAATGGCTGGTTCGGAGCGTGTTCGAGGAATCGCGAGAGAAAAGAAGAGACTAGCGTTCGAACGAGACCGAGAGAAGTGGGGAGCGGGGAAGAGAAGTGAAAAAATTTCGACCAGAAGATCCAATTAAAATAACCAGTAGTCTGGATACGTCGGCCGAAAGAGGCATAACGAGAGGAGCGAAAGAGAGAGAGAGAGAGAGAGAAAAAGAGAGAGACAAAGGGCGAAACGAGGAGTCGCGGTTACATAAAGGGCTCGTCTCCTCCCCCCCAAAAAAGGATAGACGAGGGTATACAAAGCGGCATTAAAATATCTCCGAGTGCCCGTGAGCTCGAGCAACCTATCTGAACAAATGTCGCGATATTCGCAGCATGCGCGCGATTACGCTCGCGATTCGAATCGATTGTCTTCGATATTAATTTTGCTCGGATCGAAATGTTGAATAAAAAAATAAATGTAAAATGAAAATTATTATAATTTGATTTGTATGCCCACGCATACACAAGCGATAATCTGCGGAGATCCTCTCATCTGAAAATCGTTAGGGAATCCTAAGGATGCTCGCACTGCCATGCCATTAATGCTGTTCATGATCTACGTCTTTATTTACGCCCAGTCGCTTCCGTTAATGAATGACAATTCGCGTGCATACCTGCAATGAATATATCCCCCATTACATAAACGATCCAGGAACGAGACGAGCACGATACGTCGACTTGACGATTCGAGAAGCAATTACATCGTCCGGGAAATCAAAGGCGATCGATGAGCTATGATAAATTATATGTAATCATGCAATCGAAGTCAGAGCCAATTAAGATACTGTCTAAGAAAGTTTATAAAATACTATAAAATTTAAGTCCATTACAGATTACATTAAAAATTCGCAAAAAAAAAACGCGGAAGAAAGACGGCTGAATTTCCAATAAAATCATTTTCGTTTAATATAAACGAACGAACCTTCGCCACTAAAAATACGATACTAAGAATACCTGGTGAACTGATGAGAATAACTTAAACGAGATCCCTCTTTCTCGAAAGAAGAATCGCCTTCTTTCTTCACACTCGCGTTAGAAACGATCCTGACGAGGGAAGCCGCGGAGGGCGTGTTTTTTCATTCCGGATGGACGGTATATGATGATCAACCACGGGCAATTTGCTAGGTGGAGACGGAGCTATTTACATTTAAACTGGCGAACGCTCAAGTATCCTACCTAGCGGACCGTGTGCGTGTTGCATTCGACCAAAAATAAGCGAGCGGTAATCGCGGTCGAAGAAGAAGGATGTTATAATTACACGCTGCCTGCATCAACGATCACAATATGGCTGATAAAACTCAAGGAACATTATTTACACGATATTTTGATCAGTGTATAGAGCGATACAGTGTGAAAATTACTACGTGTGACGAAAAAAAAAAAAAAAAACTCGATCGGGATATCTATTTTCGTAACGCGAAAAATATCGGCGCACACTCGCGATTACAAATTCATAGAAAATTATGCTAATGATCGTACTCGAGCGAAATCACTTGAAGAAGAGAGAGAGAGAGAGAGAGATAGTAGCGACAACTTCGATCTTAGAGATCCAAAAAGAACTATACCGACCGCTCTCTATCTCGCTTTTCGCGTATCTTACGAGACGGAAGCAATCGGTGAGCATGATCCTCTTTCAGGCGAGGAAGTGACAAAAGTTTAATGTATTCAAACTGCCTTAAAGTGACTCGACTCGCGTCAGCGCATCTCGTCCGTAATCGGTCGAGATAGAGAGAATGCCCGCGCCTCCGGATAATCACTATAATCCGCGCTTTCATTATAATTATCACCGTTTATTACGACAGACACTGTCGAGCGAAAGCGAGGGCGACCGGAGCCACGGGACGTACTCTGTCTCTCCGACCATGCACGACCGTTAAGTGCGCCAAATCTAATTAACTTTAATCCGTCGTAATTACATCGACAGCCGGTCATTACCGATTTGAATCGACGGCGGGCAGTCTTACGGCCATTTTCGTTTGTTTGCGCGACCACTTGCGGTAATGACACCTCTGGCCGAACGTACGTGATTGGAATGTACGCGCGAGCCAGGCTTCGTGCGTTTCATAAAATTAATATAAAGCGAGTTTTACGGCAAGCGTCGGCGCGATTACGCTCCAATCAATTTTGAAAGTTACAACCGAATCGAACCGATCGAAAAATCGACATCGGTCGAAGGATATGACTCTGACGTTTATGACATTCTGTTCCTATTTTTTTCGTTTTTTTTCGTATCCTTGCTGACAACTGGTTTTATATCACGGCGACATGCCCGGTTTCATGTAAGAGGGACGAATGGGGAAAACCACCTAGTAAATCTTCAGGCGCCAGGCTTGAGATTTTCGCCACCTTTCCGAGCGTCGAGACCTTCCTACACAAAGATACTCTCGGCATTACCTGCCTGCCTGCCAAGAGATTAGATCCCAAAGATACCTGTGTCAACGATCTCGATAATCTCTGCAAGATAGTTTTTAATTTCCCCGACTGTGAAATAATGAGAGACACTCGCGAAAAGAATACAACACCTGAGATTTGTAAGAAGCTACTTGTCTCTAGCTAATGTCATTTCCTAAACTCATTTGCTAAACTCTTAAAAAGAATGATAATATAAGGGAAAAAAAATTAGTTTATATCATTAATATAAATATCAAATAATTCTGTTAATTATACATAAAATAAGATTAAATGAATAATAATATTAAATTGAGTAATTTTTTAATTTATTTTAAATTTAATTATTCGCTTCCCACGATTGATATACATTTTTTCGTAAGTAAATCGATAATAATTAGCCACGGCATATAGTTATTTCCGGCACCATCATTTTCAACCTTTAAAATACCTTCGAGAGAGAATCGTCTTCATATCGCGTCGCCAAAGTCGTCAAAATCTTTCTCATTTCTTTTTCTTCCCCATCAATGGAAATAAATTTTATCGATAAAACCGAGCGGGATGCGCGGTTGATGAGATTATGAGTCTTTTTCGCCGTCGAGGTTGGCTCGGACTTTTAAACCGCAATGACACTCGAGGATCGAGAGATGCTTTTAAAGTCACGTCTTTAACTGTGCGCGTTTAATCTCGCATCTATCCCGTCGTCGCCGGGAATATTCGCGTATACTCGCGGCGCGCATATCCCACTTGACATTTTCCCATTAAATCGAAACGGAAAAGTCGTAAAGGTATTATCGTTGACGTCGCTTCTCCTACCGTGCAATCGACATTCTATCGACCGCGTGATACGGATTGTCGATTAAATTCCCCGCATCATCGCGTAAATCAAATTCCAACATCGCGCAACATCCACGTTCCGCAATTTTCTACCGTGTCCGATCTCTCATGCAGCTCTCTCGCTAGGAGTAGCCACGCGATAGCATACGGACATATTTATAAAAGCCGTGGTTATATCCCGAGTACTTCGCGCTGGCTAACTTTTTCTAAGCCACTTCTCAATATGGCCGCTAATAGCATTCCGGGAATATCGCATCGTTCGAATAGCGATCGTTTACCGTTACCACAAGACGGAATCAAGGCGGATATCACAATTTCCCATATAATATGTTAATTATCACCTTTTCCAATGTCTCATATAGTTGGAAAATTAATTAATTTCTTCCTAGATATCGTCAGGCGATCGACATTCTTACGCTAATTAACGCAACTGCAAAAATCGTGGAAAATCCGCGGAATTTGCCAGAAACATCTGAAACGAGAAGATTGCACGCTGAAGAGAATTCTGGAGGAGTTTGTAATGCGGGTAACGAGTTCTGCGTTGCTGCTATCTAAATCTACCTGCCTCTTTCACTCTCTCTCTCTCTCTCTCGAGTGTATCTCTGCCGATCACACATCCCGAAATGTCAGACCCGTGACCTCTTCCTCCGTTCCGCTATCTATTTATCTCTCGCCATCGTATTCTATCGCACGCGCGAGCCACGCATCCTCCGAGTTATCCCTCTCTCAGGTTGAACCGCATGGTTCGCGAGTTTGTCTCATTCGCGTTTCGTATCCCGTACGCCTTCCAGTTACGTCTCGGTATTTCGGTCTACCGCGAGACTTTAATGAGCTGATCTCTATCGGGACACCGAGTTATTCACATGAGTCATTTCTGTACGATACGACCGGCGTGCAACGCTCTCGCGAGAATCCTCTGCAAAAAAACGTCTCGCGTGGATCGACGTGATCTGCTTTCTAATCGACTATATGTCGGCCATCTGAAGGCCAAGATAATTTAAAAAGAAAGGACACTATTTTAAAATTCTAAGTAATAATATTTCAAATTTGAAAGAGAGATTAGTACGCTTGGCTTTCACGTACGTCTCCTCAGACATTTTTTTTCTGCTTTGTCCTCTCTATAGTATCGACTTATAAAATTGAGATTTATTCTGCATATGTAGTGTGTGAAATCGGAAAAAGATATTGATCACATATCATCATAAATTTAGAACTATAATTTAGTCATAAGCATGCGCGCAAACATTTTATTAAAGTTTATTTCTTATACCAGCTATGCGCTTTCACTTTCTCTCTCGCCTACTTGTTCGCCGCATTGTTTCATTTCTGCGAATAATAAAGAATATACTCTCTCGACTTCCTACCAATTCGTGTGACTTGGGAGAGGAGTGCGAGAAGTCATAACGTCCTCCGATCCGGTAATAAAGGTCGCGCCTTGAATTAAGCGCTTCGTTAAACATGAGTCTTCGGCCTTTATCGCGCTTGCTCGAGCACGTCGACGTGCGGTAAGCTGCCAAGTCCATTGGCAGCAAGTGCGTATACGTATGTGCGTCCCGAGTATAACGCGCGAGACTATACTTGTCACTCGTAATTTATTCGCTGTCCCACATATTATGCACGATACAATACTCATTCGTCATTTGGAATCAGTTTTAATAAATAGTCGGTCCCGCCCACATATTCATTCATCGATTACGATTTCGTGGAAATAAATCTATGACGGCAAACAAGATTCCCTCAAGCTGCTTATTATCCTATGTATTCTCTTATTATGTTTTAGGATGTTTTCCGTAAAATACTATACCGTAAACGAAAATTTTTATCGAAAGTAAAATTATATCTAATTTTGAAGACGCGCGATAGCTGCTGCATAGTCTGTTGCATAGCGAGTAAAATGAACGAATTCAAGTCGCGTCTTCTTGACACGCGTGTAATTTTCATTATGCAAATGGAAATATTCGCGGACGTTCGCGCTGAGGTTAAACCGATCATTCTTGACGGCGATGATCGTCGTGGGTGGTCAGAGGCGGATCCTGCAGTAGCACAAGAGCCGAACGCTACCAAGCATCCTCTCTTCGATTTTCTTCATCTCTCTTTCTCCCTTGTGATTTCTCTTTCTGCCTTTTTCTCTCTCTCTCTCTCTCTCGTCTCTCGTTTTTCTACACCTCTGAGAAATATTACTACCACACAGCCTACGTGCGTGTAATTATCCCGTCAATGCGTCAGATTTTCAAGTCTCTCGAGAGTCTCTCGCGTGAGATACGCTCTGGATTGATTGAGAAATCTCCTCTGTCATTGAGATGCTTGCTAATGTCCCCCGCCCCCTACTCTCCCGCCAATTCCGCGTCGTTCCGTCCACGATTTCTGCCTCGAGAATCGCAAAGTGACTTGCAGAATTCGCTCGGAGTCGCTGCGCGTGTCGCGTATATACCAACGACTATAATATTGCCTCTCGCTGACAATAGAACAATAGATCCCGTACAATACGAACCAAATGACAAGAAAGTTAAAGAGAGAGAAAAAATATAATATCGGATTTACGTATATATATTAAATAAAAAAGAGGGAAACTTGTAAAACATATTTATCAAATGATTTTTTGAAGTTTTTTTTTTGAAAAAATAGTATTCTAATTATTTTGAAATTTGCATATCTTTGTATTTTGGGCGTACCGGAAGTGTCGGCACGCGTCGCGCATCAAAGATATGCGGAACAATCTGGTATCGATCGAGGTCATCGTTCAATCGATCAGACGACCCGCAATTTCTTTGGCCGATCGCATAAACATAGGCGCCTCTTTCGATACAACGAGGGGGAACGGGTGAGAGGGAGGGAAACATCAGAGAGGGATCGGTACTTTAATGCGCGGCTATGATATGATAATGCGCCGGTACACGGGATTATGTATATAGGTTCATGTATGATAATTTGGCGAGACAAAGCTGCATTGTCGAGACATAAATTGAATCGCTCCTTCTCTCTCTCTCTCTTTTTCCATCGTCCCTCTCTTCCTATATCGTTCTCCACCCACCCTCTCCCACTCAGATCATCGGAAGAAACGCCCATCGCGGAGAGGGACACACTTGCTGCACACTTTGATACCACACTGTACGAAAGAGAGACTTTCCTTTACGCACTTCTCTTTTCCTACGTACGCGTACGCAGGTAGCCACTTGATTGGCCACATCATTTATTGCAAGTTGGTAGAAACGTTCTTACCAGAACCTGTGATCATTTAAAGTTCTATGCCAGAAGGTTTTGTCGCAGCAACTCCAAAAATCGACGCGTTATTCCAACGTCACGAGCTTTTATCCAACCCGATTCGAAGATAATAGATCGTTGATAATAAATCTATGCGTCCTTTTTCGGAATAGAAAATAACGGATCGTTGATCTGCAAGCGCAGCTTATCAACCTTTGATAAATGATTTCAGATTTAATAATTTTCAAATAATTCGCCGATGCGTATATACCCCGTTATAATCGTCCACCGTTTCTCATCGTGCAGCTTCGCAAGGTCGAGCACACCGCGAAATAAGCGGGCACGATTTCGCAGAAGCGGTACATACATCATGCGCGCGAACGTATGAATTACCAGGTTCCAAACTGGTTTCTACGGCGACAAAGGCAACGGAATCCACCTAGGCCATCAGCAAAGAAACAAATTTCAATTCACATCGCGCGCGCGCTTATTTTTATTTGAAAAGAAAGAAAAGATTAATCGAAATCACTTATCGGTCGCGCGATTACGTGTCGGAGGAAGAAACCATCGTGAGAGCGTCCCCGCGTTTCTGCCGTTTCTTTCTTTTTCGGTCAAATGTCAGATATTTATTTCACAGGGCGTGGCACGCCCTTGTTAACGTAGTCGCCATCCGGGTGACCCGGTTGCAATTTCTAAGCGCGAATTTACAATCCCACGCTAATCCGCGCAAAATTATATTTCACCTAACGCCCGTTCTCCGGCGCCTTCCGCCGCGACAAAAGCTCGTCTCTCGTCGTATTTTTTCCGATTAACCCTCTTTCGTCGACCTGATGCTAAGTTATGAATTTCCGGCGATTGCTCAGCCGAAGACTCCGCCCGCTTCTAGCATCGCGTCCGCTGTATAATATTGTATGTGGGAGTAAATCTTTTCTCCCCGCCGCACGCATAGACTTTTCTCCCGATCAAAGTAAATTATTTAACGATTAAATTTGCATATACTCATATTTACTTCCTTAAAACGGCACAGATACTTTAATAGATACTTCCTTAAAACGTGCACCATTTTTACTTAAAATAATGCATCAATGTTTTAGACACAATGATAATTATAAGATGACGGGACAATTTTATTAATTTTTGGGATAATTTAAATAATATTATATTAAAATTAATCGTATATTCAAATTAGTGTCTTACATTAAATAACTTCTCATTTTTTATCGATTAGATTTAGCGAATAATCAGGATAGCTTAATTATATTTCGCAGGATAAGCTCGTATATAATATATTATATTTATTCTACTTATATTATGCACAGAAAAACAAAGCGCAGTAGAAGACGGATTCGGTATGATGTAGCACTGATTGTGAGAGTAAAAACAAAGACGGACGGGACAGCTTTATGAGAGGAGAGGATCTCGATCTTTCGGGCATACGAAAATCATAAAAAAAAAATTAGACTTTTAAATACGTCTCCCTTTCTGGACTACCTCGAGTACGCGCGCGGCGCGGTCGTATAAACCGTGCGTACCGCAAAAAGCGGCCAGAAAACCGCGGCGGATGATGAATGTCCCGATGGCGAGGGCATCTCGGAACGATTAGCATAATTCCCGTGTTAACATTTAACCTGGCCGGCCCCGAAACTTCGAAATTGGACGAGGCTCTCCGTTCTGCGCGCGTGGGAATCCGCGCGGACCACGGGACCGGCAGATATGTTCGCGCCCAGATAATATCACGAAATTATGCGAACCGCTCCCTTTTTCGTCGACCAACTCTCGTATCTTCTTCTCACGTTCTCTCTTTCTCTCCGCTTACCTCTTCATCCACTTTTCTCTAATCCGGGAATGTGAACGTTACGAATTCCGAGAAAGAAAGATGGATTTTTTTTTTAATTCTATTTTAAATTATAGAGTTAAAAAAAAAAGTATTTGACGGAGATTTCCAAGTTTTCTATTCAATTAATTCACGATTTTATCACAAATCGTGAATTAGAGTTTAAAGGCTAAATTACTTCCTTGCTATCGGCGCGACGTGGTCGGCTGCAACGTAGGCGGCGTCCCATCGATATCTCGTGTCGATCCGCGAGACGGGGTAGGATTTATGTGAAATGCCGCAAAATTTCTCACCCCGAGAAAGGTCGCCGTAACGTCGACGACGATATTTCTCACTGTGGCGTCAACGCTGATCTTATCTTACGTCCTTTGAGTCCACCGATGGATCCTTTTAATTAGCCCCGGCTAAGTATAAGCTCCGATCTCTCTTTTTTTCTCTCTCTCTTTCTCTTTCCTTTGAATCAGTTAAATCTCTACGGACCATTCTACGTGTCCGGCAATAACTCCGGGGTCATAACACGAACGTTCGAGAGCGCAAACATAGTTCGACAGGTTTCTCCCGTTTCTCGCACGTCGCACAATACAAAGATTTCTCCGACAACGAACATTATTTTAGGCTTAGAGGAAAGAACGAGAACCATTAGAACGAAGGGTTCCTCTATAACTTAGATAAAAGCGCTGTACGCGTGGTCTATCGTAAATATCTCAGCTTTGAGACGATTAATCTTCTTTTAATCAATTATTCCGATATCATTTCGATATAACATCCATTTTGAAAATTTTTTAGAATTTAATTTCATGATACACATAATGATAAATGTGCTCACACACGCATGTGTGAGCATATTTGAATAAATAAAGGTAGCCAATTTAAAGAATATCAATTAATAACGCCGTACCAAGTGTACAATTAGCGAAGAGTCGTGGTCATATCGAAACCATCGCTCTGATATAATTAATAAGAGGCTCGTATTACGTACAGGGTGCAACGAGAAGATGAAGATAGTCGTAAAGTTGCATCGTACTCGGCTTTGAGACGATTAATCTTCTTTTAATCAATTATTCCGATATCATTTCGATATAACATCCAGTTTGAAAATTTCTTAGAAATTAATTTCATGATACAATTAATGATAAATGTGCTCACACACGCATGTGTGAGCATATTTGAATAAATAAAGGTAGCCAATTTAAAGAATATCAATTAATAACGCCGTACCAAGTGTACAATTAGCGAAGAGTCGTGGTCATATCGAAACCATCGCTCTGATATAATTAATAAGAGGCTCGTATTACGTACAGGGTGCAACGAGAAGATGAAGATAGTCGTAAAGTTGCATCGTACTCGCATACATGCGCGAGAAAAATAAATATCGCGACTGAATGAAAATATAAGAGGGCGGAATACGGGATGCTGTTTAGGCGAGAGATCGGGGATGAAGAAGAGGAGGCGGTCGGCCTGACATGAAAACTTGATCGGTCTAATTTATCACGATCGAATACGTGTACCCGATACTATGACGAAAAAAAAAAATGCCTTTTGCCGCTCGATCGTTTCCTCTTGCTCTCTCGAAAGAATTTGCTATCGCGAAGGGTTAATTTAATTCGTATTCAATGCTAATGGAAGGTGAAGTGTCCGTGATTCTTCATGTGCTTCGAGCAACCTACGCGACGCACCGTCTCGAAGCGTAGCATCGTGAAACAATGTTGGAACGTCGGAATTCAAGATAGCGCGCCGATGCACGCATCTAAAGTGCGTATCTACAGCAACGACACGGTCGTTTGATGCCAACAGAGATCGTCACAATGTGGTCATTCATAAGTCATTCATAATGTAACGGTTATCGAGAGAGAGAGAGAGAGAGATCCGATAAAATTATTTCAACAATAGAATCGGACGCGCGTATCGATTATCGATCGATATCAGGGGATACCACGCAAGGAGGCGTAAAAAACTCAAAGGATTCAATAAACGTGCCATAAATACGGGAATTAGATATACAATTCGCCGCGCGTGTATAAGCGTGTACCTGCTTAAAGCGGGTTGGTCACTAAATAACACACGCACCGGCCCACGCCGTGTACGACGCATTCACGAGGGGACCACTTAGTAAGTCCTTAATCCTTATCTATGCGTATCGCGCGCATGCAATGCAAAGTGGACACGCGCATTGAATCGAGCTGAGATCAAGTCGTATCCGTCGGCGCGCCGACTTATCGTACGCGCTTTTAGTGCGTATCTTTGTAATTTCAGCGGAAAATCGCGGTCTCTGATGTCGGCTACGGCTGTCGTAATAAATTGTCACGAATGCGTTTCCTATTTCCTTCTTAACTTTCCCGAACGCTGATAAATTATCGATCGCGAAGCGCATGGAACTCGATAAATGGGCGAATCGATACACTGCTTGTTAAGCGCGATCGATACGATGAAATATAGCGGCTAAATTGGCGTATTAAGATAAGTGACTATCCGGTTTAAGGATAAGAAAAACAAAGCGAGCAACAAGAAGTGTCGAGATAAATTTGATCACGAAAAGAAGACGATAGGAAAAATCTATGTTTCGTTTTACGTCGAATAATTTCGCGAGGAAATGAGAGTAATATCACATATGAATAACAAATTTAATTAGTTAAGAAAATTATTTTTGTTTTATTTTTATTTTATTTAATTATTTAATTTTTTATTTTTATTTTATTTTATTTAAATACTTCAACGATAATCTTCCTGCGAAATTTAGTTAAATTCGGATTATTTATTTTAAATTAAACTGCCATTCTATATTTACTTGTCAATATCGCATTGATTTTACAATTTTTTAATGTCGCCTTACTTTCTCCAACAAAAGAATTTTCATGTCTCGTATTTCTCTTCTCGTGCCACTATATAATAAAAAGAGCTCCGATTCATCGGTTAAATCACGAATATATCAAGAAGCGATTATCGATGATTCGTCGATGATTCGATTCTTTGAATGAAGGAGGAGTCGCTCCGTCGTGATTGTAGATCGACCCAGTAACATTGTGAGTCACGTCCGTGAAGCACGTTTAATTTTATAGTAAGAACGAGAATGGGCGTATCGAATCTTGACGAAGTAGTCATCGTAACCAGAGCGAAAGAGCGTTTTGAACATCGTCGTGGTGGGCACCGTCATTGTTGTGCAGACGAGTCAGACCTATCCCAACTTGAGCACACAGGAACGTATTTACACATTGGCCGAAAAAAAAAAAAAAGATCACGACGGAGAGGTGTCAAGATTTTCTTAAGAGCACCTATATTTCAATGGAAATTAAACGATGGCAGATAACAGATATAAAAAAAAAAAGATCAATATGTGATATAAATTGATATTCGTAATAACCGAGAAATTACAATGTCAATCTTTTCCCGAATCTTTTATTATAGATTCAATTCAAAGAGCGTCAAAGATCCAAGACGATGTAAATCCGCCCCTACCGGGTACCCCTCTGGCATTTTCGATTAGTTACGGCGTATCGAGTGCTCGAAACCCATTCGCCATGGACCGCCGAGCTGAAATCTCGTTGGCAAAGAAAGCCCGAGCGTGTATACGCGGCAAAAACCCACCGGCCGAGATATCGGCCTCGTGTAAGAAAGTGTCTCGAAGATTTGACGCCGGATAAGCATCCACATTGTGGTCCCCTCGACAACGGATATCTCGAAGCCTCTTGACACTGATGGACAAACGGACAAAGCAACGGCGGCGACCGCGCTCGTCTCGGACACGAAGTTGAACGAATTCCGTCAGAATGACAATCGGTGATAATAGCGTTCACGCAGGGGTGAAACTCCCTCGTAGTAAAAAAAAAAAAAAAAAAAAAATAAATAAACCTACATTCTTCTCAAAAACAAGTTGTCGTGAACCCTGAATAAACTGCATTGAAAAATCTCCGCGCACAAAGACTCCGTCGTTGACATTTAAAATTAAAATGAGTTGAAGTAAATTTTCCTAGACAATTAATCTTGTTACACACAAGCGCGTGACACACACCAGTAAATTATTTCACGATTTCCACATTCTCGCACGTGAGGTTGCACGTGCGTCGCTCGCGATGCGGGAAAGATATCTCCGATAAGTATATCTCGAATTTACGATCGCGAGTCGTGAATCTGCGGACTAGATAAGAGAATGATGCATAGATTTCGTTGTGTGTTGATACGCTCGGCAGAGCGCTCAATGACGAAACGATTTAAAGAGACGCGTCGTCTCGAGGCTTGTAACATGCAATTTACAGAATGTTTCTCTTTTCATCGAACGCACGATAGCATATATTAAAGGCATGCAAAATCCAGGTGCGGAATCACACGAAGAGAGAGAAATGTGAGTTTCAGGATTACATAATGACGTAATCTTTGCACTTTGGAAAGATTATCTTGTTCCGGCTAAATATCTCGTTACTATCTCTACCGAGATAATGATGGATAAAATATGGCAATGGTGAAAAATTAATAATCGTAACTTTTTTTTTTTTTTGATAATTCCAATCACGATAGTGGTGAGATAACGAATATAGCCATCAATTTTAATGGTTATAAAATGACTATTAATTTTATCGTTAGAACGTATCGCAAGTCATTCGCTAGCATAATTATCGCGATCTCAATTCTGCGTATATTTGAAAATGTATAGTCTGCCTGAAAAGCAGCGTAGACAATAAAAGATTCTCGATACAATCGCGTTAATTAGACTGAACTCGCTCGATTTTATTCAGCTACAAGCTACATCGAGATCTTGAGATACAGACACGCACATACCGATCTCTGTAATTATTAAGTCTGCTACTGTCTCTCTCTCTCTCTCTCTCTCTCTCTCGTTCTCCCTCTTGTTAAATATACCCTGTGATAAATGCAATTGATCACGTTAGATGGTATTTATCCACGCCTTCGCGATATATTCCTACAATGTGTGAGTGAAACATGAAAGGATTGCGCTGATTTGTTATCTCAAAATAATCATGGCCACACATTATTCGAAAAAAATTTTACACTCGATATATTTTTGCACCGCGCGACGCAATATTACTGTGAAAATATATTTTTTAAATAAAATTTGTATTATTTTTTTATTTATTTTTTTAGGAAATTTGAAAGTTTCTTTTGACATTTGAATTTTTACTGACAAAATTCTGTCAAGTTCCGTCAAGAGTAATTTTTTGTGAGAATACCAAGATCTGATCTCTCTCTCTCTCTCTTTTCTTTTCGTGTAATCTCTCCCGTTTCCGCTTGGATATGGCGCTTGTAGCAAATGGAGCATTTCGCAGATGGCATCTTCGATATCATCGCGCGGGGCATTACGAAGATTTACAGTTATTCGAGCATGCAGAGCGACACACGTGTATTATATAGCCAAGGTTTTCTCGGCCGTGGAACCCCCGCGGTGTCAAACGACGCGATCGCTATCGAGATATCATCGAAGCAGAGCGAAAAGCGCCTACCGATATTCTCGTATCTCCACCACACGTCTATGTCAATCCTCATAATATACCGTACAACCCGGCATTAACAAATACTCGTAACGCCACAGATCATTCAAGGGATTTACGTCAAGTTAAAGTACTTCGAAAAATAAAAATAATAGTCGGATAAAAACTTGTATTGTACGATCGCGAGCATACTCGATTCTTCTATTACTTCGTGCATTCTTCGAAGCTTTAATATTGAAACGATTAAAAATAATACTTTAATAGTCGACGATACCAAATTTCCTTGTACGTTGATATCATCAAAGATGATTCATATATTTCGACTTTCTGCGATTAACCGCACGAAAGTTTCTTTCAAAAAACGCAACCGCATGGATGAATCGGCGGATCGTGATTCATCCCGTCGAAAAATTCCGGTGAGAAATCGAAACGTGCAGGAGTAAAGATCGACCGGGAAATACATGATTGAAGGAGCTTCTAAAGAGAACTTAATCGAAGCGTTCAGACTAGCTCTCGCAAAGATTGCAACTGCCGATTATACATCATTTGCGAGCAAGCACGAACGTGAAATCATTCGATACTTTATGCTCGAAAATTAGTCTAAAGCGAAACTAATAATACTTGATAGAGCATAAATTGGTACAATCTCTCGTGAAAAAAAGAAAAAGAAAAAAATATAGAGTTTCGCGAGCTTTCTATAGGTACACGTGCGGCGAAGGCATTCCAACAGTAGCTTATCGACGAAATCAACGAATATCGCGTATATAAGGCCGATTATTTCCTCTCAGTTTCCAATTTTTTTGGAATTCATAGTGTTGCTTCTCTCCACTTCTGTCCGATCCGCTCGAAGTAGTCATTACAGCAAATTGAGTAATGCCAAATAGCCAAGAACACGGCGGTTGATCACGATAATGAGTCGTATCTTTCGTTACGATAAAGACAAGTTGGTATCATTCAAATCGACGGTGGAACGGTTGCACTGTCAAAGAAAAAAGGCGTTGTCACGACTTGGTAATTTTTTACGAAAAATATAATCTTGCTATAAAACAATTTACTATAAATATAAATTCATATATTTTTTAATACAAAAAAAAAAAAATACTTGTGTATAATTCTATATCGAATTATACGTAATGACAATGTTTGATAAAAACGACGGTGAACGATACACAATTGAAATCGTCCTGACAGCGACTTTAGCAGTCGGTGGCGAACGGTGCAGCGATACCCTGTCGCAAATAGCACACCATTAGCCTCCGTATGAGACGGGCGTGATGTTATACATTACGCGCTAATGGCTACGTGTAGATTGCTGCTGAGCGTATGTACGCGGGTCCGTTGTTGCCTTTTATCCGGCCGGTATACTAAAGACGTGACGCGCGCGTATAAGCTCCTTGAAAAGATTTTTTTCTACTAACAAACAAAAACATAAAAATATATATAATGATATAAGTGTAATATAATCCGATTTATGAAAATATAAGAGTTGAAATATATATAGAAAATATATAAAATATATACTCATTATATCATGATCAATTTTCCTTCGTCGAAAGACGAGGATATTGTAACGATTCGCCGTAACGGCGCGGACATAATCGTGATAAAGTGCATCCTAACTACGTAACGAGCAATGAAGACAAATGAGTTACCGCTATCACTTATCCGTCCGTCACATGCCAGAGGCAACTTGTGTCTAATGAAGGCTAACGGATGATGTATCCTGAACGTAATTAAGCAGAAGAAGAATGTAACCGTTAACATTTAACGTTACCGCTCCTTTGCAATCAATACAGTCAGTTTTTTCTGCGAATCGCTCGCATCTCCGACTAGTTTCTCGGTCAATCATACGTTACATACGTATTAGTATCGTGCCATTGTCAGAGAGAGAGAGAAAGAGAAAAAGAGAGCGCAACTGGAATTAAATACACGGGGGACAAGAAGAAGGGATCTGTTCTCACCGTCTCGTATTATTATAAGAAATGACGTGGAACGTTCTCTTTCGTTCCATTTTTTTTTTTCCACCTCGGCGGACCCCTTGCAGGTGATTGCATCTTTCCGTTAAAGGGGAGTCACGAATGCGCTCGCGAGAGATTCTCCTCTGAAGGGACGACGACGGGCCCCCTCGCGTCAACGTCTTCCTCGTTTATGCCTCGCGAGAGCGACGAGACGGAGGGAGGCGAAAGCGGGACCCCTCCGGGCGAATTTCGGGCCGGCTCGTTTTCGCGGCGGCATGCCGCTGCCCCCTTCCCCTTTTCTCACGTTCGTCGTCCGGACACCCTGTAGATTGTCCCACCGGCGGGGAGATTCGGCGGCCACCGGCGCGATGCATTCCAATGCAAATAATTCTCGCCCCGGGGACGCGACGTAATCGTCGCAATTTCATGCTTCTCAGAAATTCAACCTGCCTATCTCACATCCTCTGTCTCTACCGCGTACGGTCCTTCTCTCTCTTCAATGGTCTACCTGAAGGTCCCTCTTACCTTATCCAGCCCCGAGACTCGATAACTCACCCTCAAGTATACCCCGGGCGCCTCAATATTTCATCAATGATCACGAAAGAATAACAGAATCGCGTAAGTGGTTCGATGAAAGGTGTATTTATAGCTATCTTGGGATGACGGATGGACAACACGATTTTATGAGTCACTTTTAAAGTGATCTAAAGCACTCGTGAATATTTTCCATTCTACTTCTCGTGAAAGAGGAGAATTTAAATATGAATAAGCGCCTTTTGTAAGAATACTTGGGAGAGTATGCTTTGCGTTGTGGGATATAAATTACGCAACGGACCAGCAGGAGGCTGGAGGATATCAAGTTTCAGCTTGTCGTCGCTTCGGTTTTAGCACCTGTTAATCGCTTCGTTCACGCAGCTTGCTCGTTAAAGGGTCGAAATAAGGACGATAAAGATAGGAGGAAATAAAGTTTTTAATACAAATTTTACATATATTATTATTATATATATATATATATATATATATATGTATGCATATATAAAATTATTTAATACTTGAGTACTACATTATGTGGATGACATAATTTTTTTAGAAATTATGGAGCCACATAATTTTATTTTCCGTTTATTCCGTTAATTCGTGTTAATAGGATGCGATTTAAAAGCGAGGAACAATATCCTATTATATTCCTTAACCAGATATCCATTGTTCACGATTTTTACTATGACCGTGTGTCCACTATACCGCGATACTCTCACATAATTTTAACGGATCCCTCTGTTTCAGGGTGGTCGGGGCAATGGTGGTCGGCGCGGCTGTCTGCAGTCGTATTCCCGGATTGGCGAAAAGCCAACGCGAGCAGTGCAGAAAAGCGCCGCACGCCATGCCAGCGGTGGGCGAGGGCGCCGCACTGGGTCTGCGCGAGTGCCGGCACCAGTTCCGACATCACCGTTGGAACTGTTCCCACGTGTCCAACGATCAGGTCTTCGGCCACGTGGTGGTAGTGGGTAAGAAGGATTGTCCTGTCACCGCGCGCGCGCGCGCACCGTATTTATTACACCTCGTGTAATATACCTCGAATGCTGTGTACGTGCACTTGTACTTCTTGTATTCCCCTACATCCCCGCAAAAGGATAAAACGGTGTAAAATTGCGCGGTTACTGGCCATTCGTTCGTGATGTTCGCGCGCGCGCGTGACGGAAAAACGGTAATAGAAAATTTAGGAAAAAAAGAAAGTTTAAATACATCGGAAGATTCATCCTTTGGACGTGTGTGCATAAAGATGTATAACTTATTACCCGGTATACCGGTGTGTTACGTGCCTATGTCGGCGCATCCTCGAAACGTTACGAGTTAAAGATGAAGATACACGGCCGTTAGTTACATCACTCGCGCGTTCTATTAGGTAGTTGTAAACGTGTATTATATTAATTATCTTCTGATTAGGATCCCCGCCCTTCCGTGCTTTACCATCGACCCGTCCGTTTGTGTTCTAAACGGATGTTCTATAGTCGGATTCTTTTTAATTATCAAATATCTTTCTAGCAATGAGAGATGCGATTTCGAAGTCAAATTAATAAGCCAACCACTTAAGCGTGAAAATTATTACGGTATGGCTAGTTGAATATACAATATAAGCGAACGTATATATCTTAACTCTTTTTCAGCGGTCTTCTGTTAACAAATTAAAATGCGCATCTTAAATATTCGCATCGTCGTCCATAATTTCACGAAGCCAATAAGTAAAAAGTAATACGCATTCTTGCGCGTGTGTTTGTGTGTGTGTGTGTATTGAAGCGCTCAACGAAGGATTGACCGTGATATAACGGTAAAAGAACGGAACAAGTTTCCGTTTGCAAATCTAACCCGAGTGCTTCGATTCAACTCGTTAACTTTTCTCTGCGCGATTGGAAGTCGAAAATTATCGAATTAAATGTTCTATTCGGGTCGTTTTAACGCTAATCCGAGAAAATACTTTATGCTCGGATACATTTTTACGGCGATTGAAATTTTGTGGACGAAACGGTAGCGCATTTTTATCGCTACTGAAATGAGCGTAATGACAGTGGGCTATCACACACACACACACACACGTGTCGATATATACACCCGCATCTGGATCCCCGTATAAAGGGTCTGGTTTCTCGCGTTACTCTTTCACCTCATGCTTCCACGCCGTACGCGCGAATAACTTACATTCGAAGCCCGATCCTATCGTAACCAGTTTTGTAGTCAAAAACCAATTACGAGGAGGAACACGCTTGGAATAGATATTAAATAATATTTACCCTTTCGAATTTCCAAGATCGAAAATATTCCTTCGGATCAATTTTCTCAGCTGGACGACAACCCTAAAACTTTGTACGTACTCCGATGTAAGATTAAATTGTGTGTGCCCATTTAATCGTCCTCTTATTCATAGCCAAAGGAAGCAAGGAAAGCTAAATCTCTCTCATGAAACACAACGCGTAATTATTTAAAGGCGCGCTTGATATACGACAGGCGTCCTTAATTTTCTCGCCTCTTAATTTTCGGTGGCCCAAGGAGTAACTTAATCGCCGACACGTTGCGTGTCAGATCGGCTCAGTGACAAACGGCGAAAACGATATTTCTCGAGGACAAGATAATCCCCGGGTCCTGTGAGTGGAAGCTGATGTGTGTGATCCGCGCTCGCATAAATATCATTAAATACGACATATTTGTCATCCTGGCATTAAAAACCGTAAACGTGAACATAAGGGGGAGGGGGATAAATGTCCCACGTCGAGGACCTACTCGGCGATATATGTATAGGGTGACCACGTTTCAAATTCAAAGCTCGCGAATCTTCAAAAATCTTAAAATCACAGGAAAGATATAATTGAGAGAAAATGAATAATAAATTTAATGGCGATTATATATAATTTCTCGAGAAGATCAAGATATTTCTTTCATATCATTTTGTGTTTTTTATTTCTAATTAGAATCTCGGAAACACCCTTTATACAAAGGGCAGTTTCGCGGTGGCCCAAGTAGGCGATTTCTCATGATTAATCTACAACGGATTAAACTGCCGAGGAAAAAGAGAATATAAAGTCCGGTAAACGCGATGTGATTTACAACGCGCAACGAGACATTCGTACTTTGTTACCCGTCATCTTGTTGCCATTGTACGAGGCTCGTACGTCACCATCGAGAGGCTCACGGGTTATGGCTTCTGGAATTCCACGCTGAATAAAATGCGTGTATAGTGCATCGTAAAGTCGTGTACGAAAGGGATTGGAAGAAAATAACGCAATTGCACGCAGGGATTTGTATAAGTCACACGAAGGCATACGATACGCCGATTTCCGATAATTAATTACAAGTTTACGCTAATAACAATCGTTATCTTTTTATTCAATTAGCATCGAAGCGACATACGTCGCAAACGTACGTGTAAATTAGAATCGAGCCTTTTCGCGATTGTTGACTCTCTGCAATTTGTTAATAAAATCATAAAAACTGAAATCTAAAGAAAAAAGCGTACGTAATATATTTATTTAAATAAGAAAGAACGGCGCATTTACGCTCAACGACCGACGCGAAGCGGAGAGCGAAAATAACGACGGCAATCTCGAGGAAGTCGGGCGAGAAATAAGAAAATCAGAAATTAATGCGCAAAAAAGAGAGAGAGAGAGAGAGTATAAATAACGCTCATAAGAGATCGGGAGGGCGCGATGGAAGAACGGGGGGGAACAAACAGGGCGGTCAGCCGCTAACTTAATTAGTGAAATTAACGGAGCCGCTCGACATGCCGAAGCTACAAATGCGGCGATGTACGCTCTTCAAGATATTTCCCCGGTTCTTAAAACGCTCGCATTATACACTCCGTATAATCCTACGTGCGAATGTGCGTATAGAAATGTATAGATAGTTTCAAAGCAAATAAAACGCATTTAACGCGCTTGATTAAAACAAAAGCATACAAAATGGATAGAAGCGTTAAATGACGTAGGAGACGAAATACGGTTCATCGAATCGCATCGCTCGTTAGAAGAGACTGCGGATAAATGAGTGGAATAAATTTCTGGTAGCGCTATACGCAAGGTATCGAGGTATACCCTCCGAGATAAACTCTAATTTATCTGTATTGAGAGAGAGAAATATAGACACCTCGGGGCGCGCAATTTCAAAATATCTCCGAGATATATTAGATACGTCGATATATAGATACACACGCACAAACACATATGTTGATTTCTCACCGCCGGTGCGATTCGTACAATCGCGTATCGAAACGAGCGATATAATGTAGATACGATTGTAATTAAATATAATTAGGCACGTCAATCGTCGATTTGAAAATCCCTCATTACGGAAGCGACGCTACTTAAAACAGATCCGAGTCGATTCGTCGCGGCCCACTCGGTCGATTCGTAGTGAATACATTTTCATAAATTAGGCAGAGACCCGGGAGACTCTTTTCGAGATACGAGAAAAGTAGTGGGCGGTGATCGTCTAATCGCCCAAATGAAACGATGTGATTAAGAGATCCATTATGCGGTCGACGGACTATACGTTGTAAATTCAAACGAACAGGACGACGTTCCTGAACCACCGACGTCATCGCGGAAAAATTATGCGAAGTCATTTCTCTCTCTTTCTCTCCTTTCTAGTTAATTCGTTGTTATTATCGTAATAATTATCTCAATATTTTGTCTACAACAAGAATTGTCATCCAAAAGTCATTGCCACGTTGCGATAGGTTATCGTTATCTCGTCGTTCTTATCAGCATGTAACTTTACGGATGACGCGTTAACTTTACTTTTACTTATATGACAAAATAATTCGGATCGCATAACAAACGAGCAATAAGTGAAGGCGCCCGAACAAAAGAGGAGACAATGAGAGAACACGGAAGATTCGCGCCTGGTACACCAACAAGCGTATTTTTGCTCTTTTCTCCTTTTGTCCTTTTCAGCGAAATATCATTGACAAGGATGCTACGTTAATGCGGTGCCTTATCAATTTTTGTTGGATTCGATAGAGCGTCTCTTTTGCATCTCCTCCTTCTCTCCCTCCGTTCTACCTATATCAATCCTGTTCTCGGGACTCTCTCGTGATCGCGTATTTTTATTTTTATTCTTTTTCATTTTCTCTCAACTTCTTATCCGTCTCAAATAACTGGACTGGCCCACACTCGGCGCTCTCGCATGGACACACCTACCTACCTGCCTGCATCTACCTGCCTTTACCTGCCTGCCTGCCTACCTGCGGTTCCCCCCCTTGGTGCGTAGCCCGATGCATTCATTCTCCTGTTTCGCATCGATGTACATGCATATTGAACTATGTCGCGCGGACGACCGTGCGAAATGGCGCACACGCCGGTTTCGACACACGCACGCACGCACGCGCGTGCGTGCGTTTGTACGACGGGGTAAATAATCACGGCGCGACCAACGGTAGCGGAGAATGATCCATCAGATTGCGGAGATAAGTTTGAGAAACAAAATAATATCCTCTTTGTTTTGTTTTTAAAAATATCAGTTTTAAAAATTGACAAATTAATTAGAGTTTCTTTTATCCTCTTACTTTTTTTAATTAACAACCCATCTCGGTTTTATAATCGACGAGAGAAGAGTAAGGCAGTATCGAGAGCGCCCAGTATGAAATTGTATCGCGCTTATAAAGCAACGTGGTTCGATTTATCTCTGTCAACTTTATCGTACCGCTAATTTGTTCGATAACTTGTTGGGGAATCTGCTGGCTCGGGATAAGATATATATACGGCTGCATCGGCTCGCGAACAGCGAGTGATAACATTCGCGAGGGAAGCTCCGCGTGTATCTACTGTCTTCCTCCGTGAAATAAAAAAAAAAAAAAAAAAAAAAACTAAACTAGATAAAATACACGGGATGCGTGTGTGAGCGAAGGTGCCGCCTGGGGAAGGAGAGAAATCGCCTTCAGGAATTTATGATCGGGCACAGAAAATTACTATTGCCGCGGCAAGTATCGCGACATATCCCTCGGTCTCGCTCGCGTATACCCGCGGAACTGATATTTATTCACAGGTAAATTACGAGGCCGCGCGGATCTGTTTAGATAACTGCGAGACTACGTCCGAGAACGTCCGTTCCGGGGGATAAGTGTCGATCGCTCGATTATGCGTTTCATCCGATCGCGCGATTACATTTCGAGTGGATTTAGGCGTCGCATCGTAATTCGCTCGGCGAACGTACAAGATCCGCGATAGTAGTCGGTCATCGGATACCGTAACTTATAGGAAGATGCGGCGAGACGAATTTCCATCTACAAATATAGATGAGAGAGCCTTTCTCCCTCCCTCCCTCCCTCCCTCCCCGCCTCTATATCCCTCGTTATTGACCACGGTCCGGGCTCGTGCTCGGCGATGATCTTACTCGCCGAAGGCGAAGGTAGGAACGGCGGCAAGACGAACGGGATCGATATAATTCAGCGTACTTTAGTATAGAAAAGCGCCAACGGCAACCAACACGAGCGTGTAGTGTGGAGGATCCTGGTGTGGATTGAGTTATGGACCGATGCTCGCTCGAGTCCTCGGGGGCTCTCCCCGTCTGTGGATATAAGGCCTCTTTAAGCGCCTCGTATAAATAAACTAGTTAATAAATTAATATATCACACACCGGCGCGTATCTCCTTCCCCAAGTCGCTGCCGTGGACAAGTGCCCCTGCGAAAATCGCCAACGAGACAACCGAGGCCATTAATAACGATGTACAAGAAAGAGAGGGAGAGGGAGAGAGAGGAGAATTCGCGTCGCTTGTCTCGTCGGTGTCCTTCTTATTAAGATGTAACCGGTCATCGGGAGCAGTGTACGATAAATACCTTCCAGGAAAACGCTCGGGGAGAGAGTAGGTAGGTAGATAGGTAGCTGTGAAATTCTTTCTTTTTCTTCCCTTCTTCTGATAACAGGTAGGTAGGTACTCGGGCCTCGAGTAAGAGTTTCGCGCGGTTTGTAATAATAAACGCGATAATGCCTCGTCCGCTTGCGATGTCACGCGAACATCGCGAGTTGAGTCTTGAGCCTTGAGGCAACATCGAGGGATATATCTCGAGATTTGACCCTTATTTAATCTCGATGTACGATGAATGATTTTGCATTATCTAAATCTCAATTAATTATTAAATTCAACACGTCATTCCCTTCCTATATTAATTTATCATAATATATATGTGTAAATTATATATAAAATTATATAAATATAAAATTATATAAATATATATAAATTTATACAAAATTTAAAAGATACGATTCACACTGTTGCAAGATGTTTCACGATAGAAGAGATATTATTGCGACAACATGTAATGTTTACGCTCTAGCGACATTGCGAGAAGGAAGGCAGAAAGATCTCGCAGAGAGGAAGAGAGAGAGAGAGAGAGCACGGACAGCTATAAATCACCAGCCTAACGTAACGAACACCGTAAACGAGATATGGCCGTGGATCTCTGGACTAACTGATATACTAGATGCGACCCCCCGTCGCAGCAGCCTCGTGCGAATACGAGTGTCGTACAATGTCGCATTAAGTACATTACACATCTATGTGACAGGGATCTCTATCTCTATCTCTTTCTCTCTCTTTCTCCGCGACGTTATTTAATATCGCATCTAGTAGCACCTTACCATGTGAGGTACCTGGGATGCCCTGATAGTGAAGTAAAGCAGCCTTTGTCTGCACCAAACAATGATTTATCATATACGATTAGAGAAAAGGATGTAAATGACAATGAATATTAATAATGGATTTGAAGCTCTAGGGATCTTTAAAGAATCAAATTTTATTCTTGTAAATTATTGTTTATTTAATAAACATAACTAAAAAAGTGACGATAATTATTTACAAAGGTCTCATACGGGTACTTTGATTTTCACATATATTCAGTAATCCTCAGATAATACAAAATGTATATTATAATTCAAGAATCTATGCTGTAATATATGTATATGATAAAATCAAAGCGATCTCTATGAAGGATAAGCTTTTGTAAATAATTATGGAGAAACGGTTTTTTTGTATAAATTTGAGATTTTTATTATAGTAAACAATTTAATTTTGAAAATTTCTCAGCAACTCTTAATACAGAGAGAGAAATTATACCACATATTTATAGCTTACCACGATCCGGATCAGTTAAGAAAAATCAAGTCGGGCTACCTCGTTAAAAATGAGATCCCTCGACGAAAAGAAACAAACATGAGAGCTCAAAGTGGATTCGAATGCAAATTCAATGGTCGGACTCGGATCAAACAAATGCTAAGTGCGTCTTAATTATAGTAATTGGTTAATTGTCCCGTGTTATCTGATCAAGTTCAACTTGTCGATGGAATAAAAATCGTGCACATTTCTTATCAGATTTTTGTCCGACGATACTGGAGAGAGTCGTGCTGGTTTCACATAAAAACTGAATCGGAACCACATACAATTCGTTAAAATCGAATAAACGTCCGTTGATTATGCATTCATTATACCCACGGTGGTGGTCCTCGTTAGGATCGTAAAAAATTATTCATAGCCGTTGCGTCAAAATCGCAATCTCGTCCAATCTGCAATTTTTAATTTCTCAGCTTTTATGTTACTGTGTGTGTTTGTTTGTGTGCGTGCCTGCCTGCTAAAAAGTAACATATTTGCGCGTACCTGACTTTATCAAGAGTAACAAAATCGTTCAAGTGCAAAATTTGACATGTGTAAATTAATTTCTCATAATTATAAGCTTCGTTAATTGCTCATCGTACTTATATCGAGTAAAATTAATTGCCTCAATCTCTCATCGGAAACACTGCGATTAATACACCGCGCGATTTCGATGTTCTTTTTTTCCGATTGCGCGCCAAAAAATGCGGTCACTCTGCTTTAATCCAGCAATCGCTACTCGGCGGCGGTTTATGATGATTGAACGATGATTATTCATTGAAGCGGCGCGGGCAAGTAGTTTCAGATTACAAAAGGACGGTCAAAGGGATGACCATAAAAGTCGGTCCCGCTCTCTCGTCCGTCTCGCGGAGAGGAGAGTCGTGCGATGCTCTTTGTCGTGCCTCGGTCCATCCATCGTCGCACAAAAGGGGGCAGGGGATGGGAGGGGAGAAAACGTACTGAATCGCACGTGCATTACTTTTACGCCATTGTATAAGGGAGAGAGAAAACGCGGGCCCTAAAATATTCCACCCCGCATGCTATCATCGCGCGGTTATGCCTCATGAATAACTCTTGGAACGTCTCTTCTTCTCTCACTCCTTTTTCTTTCTTTCTCTCTCTCTCTTTCTCTTTCTCAGATCCGTATTATGAAAACAATCGACCGCGCCGGCGTTAAACCGTAGACATAAGTGTTAAACGACACGGCGACCATTGGGATTTAACTGGCACACGCATCCCCCTAAAGTCGTTAATCTTTTAACTCCCGACTACTATACTCGGTTGCATAATTATTCCGATGAGTGTATGTGACAGTTCTTATCATGTGACGTTTCGAGTAAATGGGACAATATTCTTTAGATCAAAATATATCACAACCGATTAAAATTACTTTAAAAATTATTTTATTAAAAAATGCAGATAAAATAGGAAAATTTTATCACTTTAAATTTACAACATCGATGCTAGATTTAATCTTAGTAATGTTTTTAGAGAATTGATTGTTAAAGATTCATATAATACCTAACTTTTTTTCACAACTAAGATAATTTTTTCTTAATTTCAGTAAATCCTGCATCTTGCGGACTGTTTTCACGAAGCGCTACTGAACTGTCATTTAATTTAATTTATGATGGTAACCAAGTCATATATATTAATTACTACCTGCTCGTTGCATCGGCGAGCAATGCCGATTCTGACAAAGGTTCGCCCGAGGCTTCGTCGATGAATCAAGTTCCTTACGATAGCTTGTAACTCGAATTTTGTTCGTTTACAAAAAGGCCTTTTTGAGATTAGCGGCAGTGTCCTTAACGAACGCAGAACGTAAATTAAAAAGTCTGACTCCATGCTAAAAGATTTCAGATTAGCTCCTCAATTAAGAGAGCGGATTAATAACTTATTCTCGATTTGTTCGGCAATTTATCAATCTTTTCTAAATCGACGTAATTAAATTGGGAGAAAAATCGAGTTGAAATAAAGATGCGCGGTATCTTTCGGTAACGATAATATTTCGTTCCCGACCGGATCATAATTATCGTGGAAAAATAATCAGCGGATCAGAGGATGTTCGCGATATTATCGCAGAGATCCTGATTAATGCGAATATTCGATATCTAACAATAAGAGTAATGGCTAGGTGCGCGTATTTTTGCAAACATCCTTACAGACGATCAACCGCGAGAAACGAAGAAAAAAAGCGACATTTCATTCGTCTTGGTACCGTTCAATGGTACCGTACCTACCATCGATACAGGGTGCGTAGGCGAGTCGAGGGCGAATGATCTGTCCTCCTGTGACAAACGCCGCGGGTCAATAAGGATTTCCCGTGCACAATACCCGTGCGTGCATATAAAAGAGACACGGACGCGCGAAACCTTTAACCCCGACACGACGAGCGAAAAGAAAGGGAGGAGAGACAAAGCTCGAGCGAAAGCAAGTTTCACACATACACATGTATGTACGTGCCTATATACGTAGGAGCGAGCGGACAAATTTTTCTCACGACGAAATAAAGATCTTGTCGGACACGAGGTGATACAAGACGAAAACATTGCCACGCGTGGTGGCCGGAACACGCTCGTTCACTAAGACGATATCGCTGACTCTCTTCTCTGCGTCCACCCACTGAGAGTTTACGATACATTTTGCACATGTTTCGCTTGCCTAAAATGTCAGCGTTAATGAATAGTTTCGATTAGAAAATGCAATCAATAGAGAAAGAGAAAGAGAGAGAGAGAGAGTAAATCTATATAAATAAGTAAAATACACAATTATATATTGAATATTATCAAATGTAATAATAATAATCTAATACTGGAGATCGCGCAGAGGTATCTCGATCCCGTAAAATATTAAATTACGGTGAGTATATTTGATACACCACTATGTATAAAAAGAACTCATAAACAGATCACATTACTAGATCCATCTGCAACGAGAAATACATATGAATCTCTTAGAAGTCAAATTGATCAACTCCATTTATTGTATATTCTTTTTTAAATTTTAGTACCATAGCACTAATCATATGCTGGTACTAAAATTAAGAAATTCACGAAAGTCGGGGTCGATTAGTTTGACTTCCGAGAGGCTTATACATGGTCGAGGAAAGCTCTTTATATATTTTAAAACAAGCGAGAGATCCGTCTCTTTCTAGTCGGATTAAATCATCCCCCCTCTCATTTTGAGAAAATAACGAGTCAAGACCATCTCAATGACGCGGTAATATTGCGCGAAATATTTTATTGCCCGGACACGATACACTCGGGCTCGTTACCTTTAATAAGGTCGACTCGCGGGGCATAAAATCGCTGAGGATATAATAACGTAGAGTCAGGCAGAAAAAGAAACGCGCCATCTTGGACAATGCGTGCGTTGTGGGTGGATGTTGCGACGCATCACATATTTGAGATCCATCGTTATAAATGTGTCTCACCGATATACACGAAAGATAAGATGCAGAATTTAATTCTCATCGGAATTATCTCGTGGCAGTTTTAACGCCGGCCAACAAATCGTAGATTTCTCGTTGCTTTAATTAGTGTCTGGTCCCGCCAGGCTAATCAACTCGATTCTCACGCATCGTGCCAATTTTTCCGTATCTCTAATTAATTTGAAAATCTTTTAATTTTTTAATAAGTCCTACCTTTCTCTCGCCACGATGAGTGATGGAACTCGATGGAGATTCTTTCTCCCATGACGCGTGACGGAACGACGGCAATCATTTTTCCCAGATGAATGCGACAAATTCTGAGACAAAAAATACGATATATCTTATATTAATAGGGAATCTTAATAAGATACTGCGCAGATATATTCCAAATAAAATTATAATTTTCATTAAAATAAGATAAAAATCTAAATTATGATTTTTCGATTACATTTATAACACAAAGACGAGAACTGTTGTCCTGGTTTCAAAATCTCTAATAATATTATACATAGTTATATTAATGATATATTCTTGCTCGAGAAATGAACATTGTGCTAAGAAATGGATGGTCGAAGGATCACGATGAGATCAAACTCATTATTAAATTTGATTTCGCGTCGTGCAATCACCGTAAATAATCGCTCACGTTCGGTGACGCGGCGGCTTATAACGTATGGCTATTACATGAGTCACTTAAAACACGATGATATAAATTAAAAGATCGCCCAGGCAAAACGATTGATCGCGGGACCCGTTCCCTTATGCTGTTTTTTTTTTTTTACAGCTGTCGCTTAAACGTCTGCTACTTGAACGATCGTCGAGGATACTTTCGCGAATAATCGAATCCGAGCGAAACTTCGGAATCAGTAAATATCAGGCGCGAATAACGAAGATATTCCTTCGTCCTTTTGCGCAGAAATGATTGCGATTCAGTCACTTCGAACGAAGATAAATTTCAACGAGAATACTATTGCACGCAGGATAATCCATTTTCGTTCTACTCGCTGCTCCGCAATATTTTCAGACGTTAATAAGCGCACGGACAACGTGACATACACGCCATACACAGATGGCTACGTATATAATGTACGGTGCAAATAGATTGAGGCCTACTCTCTCGCCGGTTCGGCATGAACAACGACTCTTCGGTATCACCGTGAGCCGTGACCTAATATGGAAGCGGTGCTCATTTGGCGCGTTCACGTTTTACAGCTGAAATGAATTTATGTGAAAAGGCCACCTCTCTTTCTCCTCTCCGCCCATCGGCGGAGCGAGAGAGCAAGAAAGAGAGAGAGAGAGAGAGAAAGAAAAAGAAGAGCCGCCGCGTCGCGGCACAAATGCCGACGAAACGATAAATTTACCCCTTACCAGCTCTTCC
>NW_021849398.1:2706810-2710992 GCF_003651465.1 Formica exsecta
CTCTTCCGACGTTAAACGGATGGCCGCGCTGCCGTCCTTTGACATAAACGCTCGGCATAAATTCATCAACCTTTTGACCGATGCGCCCGCTCTCGCGTCTCAGGACAATCGGTGCCTTTTTCGATTCGACGCAAAGTGCCGGGCGAAAAACGCTTCCGTAAACAGAAATGTTGCGATTTCTCTCAAACTTGCTCTCCATACAATTTTCCATTATTACTAAAATAAAATATAAATGAAGTCTATGAGAAAAGTAGGACATTCCAATTTCGATTTCTAGAAAGAGAATTCTCAAAAGGATTTTTACCGATTTCTTAATAGAAATTAAGAAATCCGGATCTAATACAGAAATCAACCGCGATATATAAAGTGGAAACAGACACGCTCGTAACAGACATCGAAACCTTTCATCTCCCCACATAAGGACTGCGCTCCGTCCTGTTACGTTCTTAGTCTTCACGACAGAAACTGAGTGCTGCAAAAAGCGCAGAGCATCATGGCCGCAATCTCGCGAGGCGTAAACGCGTTCGTTTTCTCACCGCGAGTGCGATTGCGCGACAACGGGCAAGAAAATTATCGTGGTAAGCGAGCAACGAAGTCTGACAATAAGAGCATCGAGAATGTACGCGACTCTGCAACGCCCCATAGGATGTTGCTATATATTTTTTCCAAACATCCTACATTCGCCGCATTCGTCCTCTCGAGAGAATCACCCCTTCTCGCTTGTATAATAAAACAATTCAATTAATGGCGCTTAATCATCGTCAAACCACCATTCTTGGCGTTTGTATTTTTAACTATTTCAATATCTTGTTTTTTTTTAGCTGCTTCCCCTACTTACATTTGTTATATGTAACTTTAAATAACAGGAAGTATTTGTAATGTATCTGTCAACAGCGTGCGTTTATTCTACGCATGTATTCATTGGACATTGAGAAATACAGAGTTTCAACTGTATGTATATTTTAGTCCGCCTGTATTCTATTCATTTATAAATAAAAGTCGCTCAATAATATTTGCAGAAATTCACTTTGCTGTCAAACATATATGAAATACACATACACATGAAATGCATGAAAGAAAAGTTGATATTTCAACGCGTCTCTCATTCAACGAGTAAGAAAGTCACCAGAAAATAGTTGATTCAAAGTAACAATTCCGTTTTTAAATATATGTTAGCCTTCCCTCTCCCTTCCCTGGTCGGTGATTTTGAGACGAGGACAGCTTTATCCTGACGTACGTTATTGTCGCGGTAGTAATCAAAGCGCCCATCGCAAAAAAAGCAGAGACGAATGCAAGAGTCGCGGATGCAAGCTGTCTCTCTATCTCTCTTTCTCTCTCTCTCTCTTTCTCTCTCTCTCTCTCGCTTATTTACTTTCATAATACACGAGTGCAGGCAGGCGCGTGTCGGTGGCTGTGAGTTATGGCCGCGCGCATAACAAACATCGACTCGAGTTATCGTGTAGGATGATTTCGCCGTAATTACAGTTAACCGGATCTCTTTTCATTTCCCGGCACGACGATCGAGCATTACTCGATAAGGAATGCACTTGTTCCATAGGCGAGCGTAAAACGCGGGACGCGTACACAACTAACGCGAAGTTTAATTTATTCATTATATTGTTCGACCGATGTGTTTCTCTCATATTCTACTCTGGTAATTATACGAGAGCGAGAATTTCCTCCACGCAAACTGGTTTTCATTATAAATTCGGTGTTATATAAACTGAATCTGCATGAGATTATCGCGCGATTACTGACACGACGGACGCGCGAATTAAAGCCGAGCGAATTTGACGACGATAGAGTGAAACGCCAACTGAATCGGACAGACCTGAGAGCGGCGCGTAGGTGTCGACGACGACGATGATGATGGAGTGAAAAATGGGTATCGCGAGAAAACGGACGTACGGTAATTCATTCGACGTGGCATAAACGAGGCGAGAGCGAGGTAATTAATTGCGCTCGCGCGCGGCACCGTCGCAACGGGCGAACAACTAGCTGTAATAAATTCGCGTGACGGAAAAGAATACCTTGACGAGGCAGCGCCGGTTTGGACTCCGTGCTAGAAAGCACAGAGTCCTCGGATCTCCGGTTGACGTGCAAATTTGAAACGAACCACGGTTCACACGCGCACAACTATGAACATTAAATTATTAATTGACCCGGAAAGAGAGTGCGTTTACGTTTCACGTCATCTACGGACGATGTTGACCGCAGCGTATTCATGTAGCCACGATATTCTCTTTGTTTACAGCTCGTATGTAACATAAACATACATTGTGATCACTTGCGAATTTTTCTATTTTACTTAGAATTAAATTTGACATTTGTAAAATAGGACACAGGGTGTCCCCAATTTAAATGTCAAAACTTTAGGAGCATGTAGGGGACCGATAAACTAAGACAAAAAGTCCTTTAGAGATTTGCTCGTTTTTGCTTCGTTTTGAAGAAAATTGCAAAAAATGAAACAAATAATTTTCACCAAAAAACTTAAAACACTAAAATTATTAGATTTATTAAAAAGTATTATAAAATAAAAATTGTAGAACATGGAATTAAGAAAAGAGAGTGAGTTAAAATCCTCCTGAGGTAAAATTAGATTAGAAACAAAATTTCGCGTTGTCGCGTATTTATCTACAATCCTCTAATTTTACCTCAGGAGGATTTTATTACACCGATTTTTAAACAAAATTTTGTAACACAACTTTGCGTGACTATCTTATTAACTATTGAACCAAATAAAACTTTAAAACTTGCACCACGTGTTGAGTATTGAGTTGTGAATAACCCCCTAAAATGGCAGCACATACGGATCAAACGTTCGGAAATGCAAAGCGAGTCTCGAAATTTAATTGTTCGACGGTGTATATATCCTTATATATAGGTATTTATTTGGAAAAATTTATCAACAAGTTTACTTGTTCAATTTAACAGTAGAAACCTCTAGCCAGTAGTAGTTTCGTATTCAACTAATTTGATCGTTTTGCTAGAGAACAAGTAAGTTTGACATTTAAATTGGGGACACTCTGTATAACGGGACTGAAACATTTTTAAAAAATATATATTGTCTATTTACAGGTAGCAGGGAGGCGGCTTTCACGTACGCGATAAGCTCGGCCGGTGTCACATATGCGGTTACCGCAGCTTGTAGCCGCGGCAATATCACCGCCTGCGGTTGCGAACCTGCTGTAAGGTACTTGCAAATTTCACAATGATGTGTGTGTGCGCGCCCGCGCGCGTGTATACATAACACGCAATATTAATTTAATTTATTATAGATTAAAATATATAATGTCTTTGTAGGACGAGAAAAGAATTACCGCCGAACGGCTGGGAGTGGGGTGGTTGCAGCGCCGACGTCACGTACGGGATGAGGTATCACGTTAATTAAGCAAAGATTTAATTAGATTCTTATTAACTTTGTTAGCTTGCCTCGCGACGACAAACACGATACGTCAAACACGGCGCAAACGCTCGCTCTCTCTCTAGAGACACGCGTGAATTTTAATATTATAATTTAATGTTAGGTTCGCGCGTAGGTTTCTGGACGCGAGAGAGATCGAAGGAGACGCTCGGAGCTTGATGAATCTTCACAACAACAAAGCCGGAAGAAAGGTAAGCGAAATAAATTGACGTTAGCGTTTCTCTTTCGCGTTTTTATTTCCTCTCGTAGGATTTATAAGAACGTCGAGTTTTCTCGCGAAAAGAGAGCTCTCGGACATGAAAAGTGTCAAAAGCCAGTCAGACGGATAAGCGCGTCAACGTAAAGCAACAACTCTGTAATGAACGTCATAATTGCCGTGAAGCGATACTAATTACTGTAACTCGCGAGAGGAATCGTTTAGCGTGGAAATTAAGCTCGCCGACATTTGACGACGGCATGGTACTTCGTCGCTACTCAATCACCGCGTCGTATATAATTATATTACACGTGATTTTAAGATTACATAGTAAAGAGTATTATACGCGAGAAATTATGTACAATGCAATCGAGAGAAGCGGATGCATCGCCGTTCCCGTTAACCTGTTACTTAATTTACTCCGAACGCATTTACGTTAATAAACTTATTTGCATGCTATGCTATGTGTGCATTTATGTAACATTTTTTTCTTATTTCTACTCAGAGGATATATTAGAGAAGTTTGATCGTTTAATCTTGAAAAATACTCCGTATATATATA
>NW_021849398.1:2711013-2718115 GCF_003651465.1 Formica exsecta
TATATATATATATATATATAGTGTCGATAAAAAAAATTTATGTGTGTATGTATGTATGTATGTATTTGTATAAAGATTAGCATATCAATAGTATCTCGGGATGGAAACGAGATCGGATAACAAGGCGGTAATATCGATAATGAGACGCGCGCATCTCTCGTATACCAAGCGTATGCAAACTAGACGCTATCAAATTTGATTTATCGCGCAATAACCCACTGAGGAGCCAATCATCCCCGGAGAAGACAATGTCGTCGTTTCGCGATTCGCACGGACGCGCCCGTTCACCTTACATTATCCAGACATTTCAATCGTATCTCTTGTGAAAATTATCAGTATCACACAATTAATCTGATTAAAATACGTAACATCGATATTTTACCCTACATCTGTATGTAATTAAAATAATTCTTTCTATAGTTGAATAAAAGTGATTAAGAACAACTGTAGACTTATCGAATTGTTATAATGTATCAATGATTAAAATTCTTTTCCTGACTCGTTAGACGATTACTTTTCTCGCGCAGAAAGATCGACAATCGAAAACGAACGTTTGTGAGAAACGATGTCCGAGGTCGAGGGCGGCGTACCTTAATTGGGGAAAGTCCTTCGAGCTTTCTTTCCTCTCTTCGATGGGCCTTTATTACGGGCGGGCAATAAAAACTCTCCTTTCGTCGGTGTATCGTATACGTGTACGTATATGTGTACCCCGATCTCGCGGGGCTATAACGATTTATTCTCAACGTCGATCGCGTCCCCAACGCACATACTTTATGTTTCCGACGATTTTTTAACCTTTCCCGCGCGCCTGCGTGGCACACCCCACGGAGATAATTCGAAATATAAACCAGTTTCGTACGCATTGCTATCGTATCGTATCCGCTCGCGCGCGCGTTCGCGGCCGATGCACAATGAGAGGTCCCTTCCTTCCCCCTTTCCGCCCTCCCCATCCCCTCTTCATCTTCCTTCCCATCGGGAATCGAGCGAGCAACAGGAATTTACAGATGAGCACTCGATACGATTACAACCATTTAAAATCACGCAGTCGGTCGTTCAGAGTTAACCGAGATGTATCTCCCGCGTCCAGTGGCGTGGCTACGCGAAATCTCTATATTGGATTAATTTCCAAAAACATTGTTTGACCGTCACACCTTTATAGAAAGTATGGTGTTCAAATATGTGATTAAGGATTTTACTTTTCGTTTAATTTTTTTTTTTTTGTACCACGAATTTGTACGTATACGAATCACAAATACAAGTGCGAGTTATATGCGAAACATAAGTCGGTCATACGTATGCAAATATCGAAATATAATTAAAGCACATATTGAGATTAGAGAATTTAAAGAAGAAACTTTTAGCAAACCTTTTTCCAAGAAATACAGTCGTGCGTAAATCTTTCACGTTTCTAAAAGTGACAAAGAAATCGCATATTCGTTATAAAAAAAAGACATAGATATGCTAAAATTTCGCGATTGAAAATTATTTGTAATATTATGACAGTCGGGGTGACTCTCTCTCTCTACGCCATTGATTCCTTCATAATGAACCGATGCGTATCTCCTTGTCGTTTGAAGATGATTCAGGCATCGGACGATGCATCCGTTCTCATCGAGCGCGCATTGTAAAAGTTCTCGTTCTCATTTTCATTCTCCGAATGAAAGAGATCCCGGACACACGTGTAGATTTGAAATTTGCATAGGACATACCTTGTACGATGTAAAGAACTAATCGTTGTACATCGTTTTGCATTGATCGCACCTAGTTGTCGTCTGTTTCGATACGATATGTGAATTCATTTCTCGATCTTAAGCAAATCTCTTTCGCATATTCGTATTTCTGAAACCAATCAAAGGATATTCTAATTATGAAACCTTTCGCATATTACATTTGGATAATTAAAAAAAGGTGTTGTAAACGCAAATTCAATTCTTTCCGGATTGCTACTACTTTATTTTATCACATAGCTAAATTGTTAATGGAAAACTGATTTGTTTTCAACAACAAAGAAATCGCGCATAGTTACACAACAACCGAGACACTTTTCATCATTGGTGATGAAACAAATAGTAGAGATCTTTTAATAGCAATCCAAAATTCGAACGATTGCGTTTATTCTTTTCAATTATTCTTTAGACTATAAATATTCGGATATCCGAAACGCATTTGTAAAGTTTTCGCGAACAATGCAGAAAGTCGAAACTGTAATAAAAAATAATATAAGCTGAATAACATTCTATTCTTCAATTATATTGCATCTTATTCATAATCAGCCGAACCGAGCGTTATAGCTTTTTAATGCTTTAATGTTTAGCGATAGCAAAATACAATCATTAACATTACTGCCGCGAGTGCCTGCACTTTCGCAAAAAGCGCAAAGTTAAATGTCAGTCGTCGGAGATGAATAAAGAAAAGTGAATAATGAAGAAAACACTCGCGAGAAATCACAATTTATGGAAATTACGCTATTACGCGAACGCGTACTCTTCTTTTTCAGATCGTTAAGGCTCATCTGCAAACGGAGTGTAAATGTCACGGTGTGTCCGGATCGTGCACCGTGAGAACGTGTTGGCGAACGCTGCCGAGTTTTCGCCAGATCGGCGATGCGCTCATGAAGAAGTACTACAGGGCTAGACCTGTCATCGCCGTTACACCGCCACCTCCGTCCACGGATCAGGTAAAATTTGCCCCGAATGAATCAATTTAATATGATAAATCAATGGTCGATTCGGAGCGCGATTAACATAATATTTCTAAATCGAAACAGTCGCATCTTTTTTTTTCATTTTGATTCAACGATGTTTTTACAAAAATCAACTCACCTGTCTCCTATACATCATAGACGTTGGACGCGATGTCGCATTCCGTGTCGCCGGAAATGGTACCAATATTGGGCAACGACGCCAAGACTCAAGGCAAGCCGAATGATTTCGTCAAATCCCGGCACGAGTCCTCATCGAAGAAGTCCAGCAAGTCGCGAAAGCCGCACCAATTTAATATGATAAATCAATGGTCGATTCGGAGCGCGATTAACATAATATTTCTAAATCGAAACACAAGTCGCATCTTTTTTTTCATTTTGATTCAACGATGTTTTTACAAAAATCAACTCACCTGTCTCCTATACATCATAGACGTTGGACGCGATGTCGCATTCCGTGTCGCCGGAAATGGTACCAATATTGGGCAACGACGCCAAGACTCAAGGCAAGCCGAATGATTTCGTCAAATCCCGGCACGAGTCCTCATCGAAGAAGTCCAGCAAGTCGCGAAAGCCGCACTTGGTCCTGAAAAGAACGAAAGTTAGCGGTGGTCCGGGTAAAGGGCTGAAGAGGATTCCGAAGAGGAGCGAGCTGGTCTATTTGCAACCCTCGCCCAACTACTGCGAGCCGGATTTGGCGCAGGGTAGTCTTGGCACACAGGGCAGATATTGCAATCGTACTAGCAAAGGTGAGAGGGAATGATGATAAACAAATTTTATAATCGAAATAACGTATTATCACAATATTCTTACATTTTCTTGTTCGAAAGAGAGAGAGAGAGAGAAATGCGAATCTCGAATTTTTATTCATTCCGCCTCCATTTTGAAATTGAATATTCGAACGGCGATTCTTCGACAAGATCGCGCTTTTTTCACGTCGTTCGCAAGAATAATATTATCACGTACCTTTCTAGTCTCGGCACACAGGGCAGATATTGCAATCGTACTACAAATTTTAATCGAGCTAACGTGTCATCGCGATATTCGTCGAATTCTTATTTTCTTATTCAAAAGAGAGAGAGAGAGAGAGAGAGATAGAGATAGAAACGCGAATCCCAAATTTTTATTCATCCCGCTTTCATTTTGAAATTGAATATTTGAATGACGATTGTCCGAGATCGCGTTCTTTTCACGTCGTTCGCAAGAATATTATTACCCCTTTCCTTCTTTTTCGTCCAGGAACCGATGGATGTGATTTAATGTGCTGCGGTCGTGGTTACAACACGCACCAATTCACGAGAACGTGGCAGTGCAGATGCAAGTTTCACTGGTGCTGCCGCGTATACTGCGAGACTTGCACCGAACGTACCGAGGAATACACTTGCAAATAACGCTATTACCGACGTACGATGTGTACATATCTACGAGAGAATACATCTTTACCGATGAATAAAGTCTATCTTCGAGAGAGCGGGAGAAACGACACGCGAGAAATATGTCGATCTCATATATATATATATATGTCATTATATAAAAACGAAGCCATATAACCGAAAAATACATATATAATAATTATGTATCGAATAATGTTTTTATTGTTTGATTCGATCGGGATTGATTTTGTCAAACCCTTAGCAGAATTCCGGGCCCGTAATTATTAAAATTTTAGACAAAAAAAATAAAACTTAATCTCAATAATTTAGATATCGAATTCTCACATCCTATAGAGTTTCATACCCATTTGTTATTTTCTATTTGTGCCGTTTATATTTATATATATTTTAGGCCTCGATGCTTCGTATATATTGACACGATCACGCTATAGTAAATAAATATATTTAACACTATATTCGCTGTACATCGATATGCGGATACGATTCAACAAGGATACATAGTTTATAAGTAGTTTACGAATATGTTCTTTTAAAATTGTAGCGTAAAAGTAATAGATAATTGTTCTCTCTGAATCAATATTAAAACGCAAATCTCCTTCCTCTCCCCCTCACAGTATCTTTATAAGCTTTCAAAATATATACTTTATATAGGAATATATTTCGTAAATTATTATTTATTAAAATCACACACACGATATATAAATTATATTCGTGTAAGTAATATGTTTGTCTGTTCGCTGGTAAATAAAGTATATAAGCGTTTTCACGTCCATGTATCGCGTGATATTATCTTTTTTTTTTACCTGTTTACCTAATGTTTCTCGCTCGACGAATGTTGTTTATTTTGTTAACAGATTATTATAGCTCTTTCATTTAAAAAAATATACTCAGTGTGTATCGATGCTGTGTGCAAAGTCACTGGAAATTATGCTTCCAAACAAAAGGAGATACGAATCTTGTAGAGTCGTTCCTCGTGAAGTCGTCTCTGTTCGCTGAGCGCAGAATGCATTCTGGTGTTGTTACGCAAGAGTCGTAAGTAATCTTCATAAATATATGTGTGTGTGCGCGCTCGCATGTATGTGTGTCGGGAAAATTATATTAGTAGCAAAATGTAATACACAGATTTAGATCTGCAAATAATTATTAAATTTAAAGAAACCTGCTTCAAAAAGAGTAGAGATAATATATAGATCTATGTAGATAAGATATATATTAACTACATTTTATATATATTTATTATAGATAACATCTACGAAGAATCTACTTTTCAAATAATGCTTAATCTATAATTAAATAAATTCCAAGAATCAACTGCATGGTTTATACTATACGTATAGATTTCAATTACTTCCGAGAAGGAGATATGGATGATATATATATTCTCTATCGCATTCCATACGTATATATATAGTCTTAAACTCAATACAATCCAAGAAATTTAATATCGCATTAAAAAAATATTTACAGACAAAGTCGGAAATGCCTTCCCACCAGAATTTGTACACTAATATCGGGGTATATCCGACGTGCGTGTTTCGTTTCTAAACACTCTTGCATTATGACTGTTTTGGTGAGTCAAATATTGACATGTGACTTTTATTTAATATTAAATATAATTAATGATATTTAATATTTAATATTAAACCTACAGTAGCACACAGCGAGTTCTTTTTCACGCTAAATCCCATACTATAAGACCATCGGTCTTCATAATATATCTAGTCGTTTTTTTTTTTTTTTAATGGCTTCAGCCTAAAGACAGCTATTCAGCACAAAAACTCTAATCTTTTCGGATATCACATTAAAATTAGCAAGATAATTCTATTAAACTTTTTAACAAATTGATATTATTAATATTATGTTATTTTTTATTAATCATTTTATTTTATCTTATCGCTGCCAATAATCATAACGCGTGAATATTTAGAGACGAAACACGCACGTCGGATATTACTTTGATATACGTTTACAAATTTAGGTGGGAAGGCATTTCTGACCGCGAGTGTACATTATATACGTATCTAATGTCAAGCTTTAACGACACCATCCAACGCCAACAATCATCACATTGCTGTTCCGTTTAGATTATCGGCAAATCTGACCGTTGATGCCGCTGTCCAAGTCCCAACGAATCCATCCGTCGACGCTGCTGTCCAGATCCCTGTAAATCAATGCATTAATGCAGCTATCTAGTAGTCTAGTCGTCTAGAGGTGTTATTAAACAACCCTCCGAAAGAGTGGTGTATAAACGTGGACAAAGATAGAGGCCTAGTTAAAGAGAAGAATCCAACTTACAAAATAATTCACGCGCAAATTTTTTACAAAATAATTCATTTGCATATAAAATGCCGGACTTCTTCAAAATCTTACTCCCGTGTAACTATGGAGCGTATTGTCTGCTGCGTAGCATACATTTTTAGAGCTCATAAGGGCTGAACAAATACAGACAATATGTAGATTGTAAAATTTCGTCTACTCTCCAGGGACAATTAAACGATTATTTTCAATCGATCGCGATCTTTGGTTTCGGGATTTAAACTCTGTATATATATATATATATGCACACACCTAATATAAATACAACGATTAAATTATATTTCTGTAAAATATATAAAATATATAAAAAATATGAAAACACACACTGTCTATTACATATACATATAATCACATCATGCACAATATCAACGGTATTTTATGAAAATAATATATATATAATATATAAATTTTATCCTCGAATAATAAGAATGTTCAATATATCAAAATCCAAGTCATATATTATTTTCCATTGAAAAAATAGTATAAAAATATATAAATTTATCTGTATTCTCTGTCTAAATACTGTTCAATATTTTTTGTGCTTCCTGTTTCGCTTTCTGATCGTCATCAGTTTTGGCAGAAAATTCAGCGGCCTTTTTCAAATATTTTACTGCATCTTCCTTACGATTTAGTTTCAGATATATTTTTCCTAACATTAATAAATTACGACTGTAAAAATTTGGATCAACTT
>NW_021849398.1:2718386-2723439 GCF_003651465.1 Formica exsecta
CGGCATTCTCATGATACATCAATGCTTCTTCAAAGGACGAAGTTGGCGGATCTTCAAATATAACAGATACTATCTTTCGTTGATACCATGCCAAACTTGAAATCTCATAACACCAGCATCCAAGCATGTAAAGTGACGTTGCATCAGTAGGTTTTAATTCTGATGCTCTCTACAATGTGAATAACATAATAATGTCAACTAATTTCCAAATTACATTTTCTATATCTTGTTTTATAAAATTCAATATTTTATTATTTTTTACTGATAAACCAATATTTGTGTTTTATACATGCTTAAATAATTTGTCAAATAGCCTACCAGCAAATGTTTTTTAATGTTATACAATTCTTTAATATGTGCTTTTGTGCCTTCTAAAGTGCCTTTACTATTAAGGAATATAGACATCCATTTATGAACAGCATAGTGATCTTCTTGAATATCGAGAGCTTTACATATCAAATCATATCCTTCATAAATCAACTTCCGTGCTTCAACATCGCTGGCCATTTCAGACATTTTATAAATGGCTCTGCATAAACGCCACAAGATGTCAATATCCTTACTATCCTATATAAAACAAATAAATGTATAATAATTGTAATTATACTTTATAAAGATAATTTACAGAATTTAATTACCTTATATTTTGACAAAAGATTGTATATACTTTTATAATCTCCTTGATCAAAGAGTGCATCCACTTTGGCGAGAAGAACCTCTTTTGTTGTAATTTGTGTTTCAGCTACATCTTTGTTCTTTATGAATCCCCACATTCCCATTGCAATGAATGGCGACATCATCCATAGCTTCCTGATAGTTTGTATAACATCTTCCTTCTGAAAAAATGATTTTTTGATGTTAATAATGGGATATGTTAGATATTCTGTTAGAATTTTGTTTCATACCTGATGTGCTGAATAAATATTTTTATATAGAATTCTTTGTAAAATTCTATAGTTTGTAATACGATAAAGCCTCTGTAGTAACATCTTATATCTTGATACAGTAACTGTGTTGATTAGATAATATTTTTGAGAAGATATATAAGCTAAATTAAATCAGTGTAACAAAACTAAAAGTTTAACTTACAAATTGCACTGTTGCGACTATTTAAAAACAATTATTTTAATTGTATAACAATTTATAGTTTCATAACAATGACAGCAATTTTGATACAAGATAAACATTCATTAAAGATCATATTGGAGGCATTTAATTATCGTTGCAAGTAAAAGAGATAAAATAAACTTCTTATATCTGACAAAAAAGATAAACTTTCTGATTGATCTACACTAAAAGAGGAAAAGGCAATGAGAGACATCCTATTTTTCAATATTTACATAAATATTTAGGGTGATTCAGTAATTCAGGAGTGAACAAAAAATAATGATAATCAGGTTAAGTTAGGAGGATCTATGTTGTCCTTGTTTGTCATATTTCGCGCGCGTTGAATTTCTTTCGCAAGTTAATACTTCGCTATCTCTTATCTAATTAAAAGCTATGAAGTGCGTTAGAGAAAGAGATGGATAACTCTAATAAAGAATGGTGTGTGTAAGACTATCTCTCTTCAAATGTCACATGTCACGTGATCCGGAAGCACGCTGATTCCAAGGGGATGGGAAGAGAAATAAACAACCGGGAAGTTGATCTAAAATTTAAAAAAATAAAGATTCTACCATACAGCTCGAGTAATCCCGAAATCGGTTAATGCGGAATCTATATGTGTATGTGTATGTCATTGACAGTTCGTGTAAATTTTAATATGTAAATGAGATTATATTTGAAACAGCGCGCTCTCTCTCTTTCAAGCAATGATATATTATTAATTAAAGAAGCATCACACTCGATGTATGTACATTAATCTTATACAATAAATAATATTGAGCAACACTTAATAAAATATTAATGATTATATAAGATCGTTGAAGAAATACTCGATTAAATTTATATATATAAAGAATCAAAATCAAATCACCGAGAATAAAGCTCAGTTAAACAGGGTTGAATTAGATCTTTATTTGGAAGATACATAGGCATTCGTAGGATAGTTTAACGTAATAGTGACGGGGAAGGATAGGAAGGTGATTAAACACAAATGTACAAACAAAATATGATATTTTTCATCGGTGTGGAGCGTGACTTATCGGCAGTGCACTTTTAACACATCTTTCTTTCTTTGAATCTAGGCAATAATTGTACACTGAACTCGACTTATACGCTAAGAGCTCCGCACGCTCTTTCTCTCTCTCTTCCTCTCTTTAATCGCTTCCTCCGTTTTAAAAATAATTATACGTTTTTTTTTCTTTTTTTAATACAAAAAAAATTAGATAATGCATTATATTGTAAATGAGGACATCGCACCGCAATCTCTTTCGCTTGGCGGTGTAAGGCATTATACGAGGAATTTTGGAATTACGCAGAAAAAAACAGAAGGAAGGGAGCGATAGCAATCCGAAATGTGTATAGTGTCACGATGTATATGTATCTCTATATGAAAAAATGTCGTCCTTTCCAGATCTTTATATATCATGACTCATTACAACTTTCTCAAATTACCATCTCGATACAAAATTTTTAATTGTTTTATTTTTCAAGTTCGTATGCCAGATACGAAGTACGAAATCGAAAAAATATTTTTAGCAGTTTAGAGAAGGCATTGCTCGCTATGTCCTCTTTTTTTCTGGTATCTTAAAAAATTCTCTCTGGAAGCGATGCGCCGCAAGACGAAGAGATGGTCGTGCAGATCGCCTACTATATATATATATACTTATAATCATCTTAACGTTATTTTTTAAATACGTTCCTGTAGTCTTTACATGAAATATTTGAGAGTTCTTTTCTTTTTTTTTCTTTTTTTTAATAATTTTTTTTCTTTTTTCGTTAATCTGCTGTTGTTGCCCTGTGAAACCTGCCTTCTGTCACATAATACAATAATACTTGCACGGTAGGTTCACGCTTCTGAATTTGGTTGATTTTTTTTATATATCACAATGTGTTACCTCTGTATCGTCTTTTTTTTATTAACATTAATCTTCTCTTCATAATTACAGACACCAAATTCAAATGCAAAGTTTTACTTTTTCAACGTCATATTTAAGAAATATCCTAAGCCGCAAGTCTCCGCAAATGCCAACATAAGATTCTTCAAATTTCTTTTTCGTTATCATTGTTATGTACAATACATATTGTACATAACTTTATAAGAAATTATTACATTAAATGCAAAACTATATTTTTTGTGTACAACTCTAATCAGTTTTATCTTATCAAAGATACTTAATATATGTGCAAATAGATTAAAAAAAAATATGTAATACAGTTGCTATTGCATTACAGAAACTACATCAGTCACTTAATCGATCTTTATCGATATCAACGTTTGCATATTAATACTCATGCACGCGATACCTACTACTTTGAAATCTCACTTCATATTGCAAATGCATCATCGACTTAAGCTTTTTCGTAAATAGACAGTTGAATTGTAATCGCAGAATCATTTTTATAGTGCGTTTCACTGCGTATTTACGCTAGCGTTTTCCTCTCTCGCTTATTGCGCGGGATGAGGTTTGCCGCGTGGTGTATACCCGCCACGGTTGGTCCTATTCTGTCCTCGATATTGTCCACGACCAACGCGCTCATTGCGCGCACCCCTCGCTCCTCCACCACCACCACGCTTAAAGCCGGTGGAATATCCATTATTTCCGTCGTTGTTACCCCAAGAACGTTGCTGATATCCGTTCTGGTAATTGCTATCGTTGCGGTAATACGTGCCTAGAAAAAGAAATGGATAAAATTTATCCCATATCTCGACTTTTCATATCAAGAGAGAGATTTATCCAAAGAAATTATAAAAATCTTTTTCAGAAAGATCTTATGTAATATAAATATAAATATTTTATTATTCTCTTACCTTGTCCTCCGCGTCCATTTTGTTGATAATTATTCCTGCCTCTGCTATTATAGCCGTTAGTGGTCCCCCTTCTATTTCCCCTTCCTCTGTATCCACGTTGTTGATCACCCCAAGTCTGCTGCGATGTCTGTTGTGGCGATACTTGCTGGGGATCTTGAATAGATTGCTGTTGTTGATCGGACTGACTCCAATCATTGGTCTCGGTCATCTGACACCAATCAACAGATTCAGTCTGTTGTTCCAACGATGAGTCCGTAGTAGTAGTTTCATTTTGGCCATTCTCGATTTTTTCCTATACAAAGTTTACGAATCATCGAAAGTCGATAACAATATCAATCATTTTTTTTTATCAATTTTATGCCCAGAGAAGAATTGGACTTACCTCTGTGGACGTTTGAGTCTCTTGTTGATGTGGTGATCTTTGTTCATTAAAATTTTGGGTCTGTCCTTGTGGCAGTTGTTGTACCACATTTTGTTGCTGCTGTGATTGTTGAGGCTGAAAACCGGTCGGATGTTGCGGACTATATTGCAAGTTCGGCTGCTGATGCGAAGGCGGCATCGGGATTGGTGGCGGTGGATTAGGATTCGCGAATCCAGGAATGTGCGACATATCCTGCGGTGGTTGGTGCTGGTATATGACTTGTTGAGGAACGCCTACGGGTGTGTTTGCGAAGTTTTGATTCGTAAAGGTCTGTGTAGGAATGGGCGCGTTGACTGTGGGAGGAATGTGCGATACGATGGGTGTTTGCGACGTGACATCCGGTGAATCGAGCTCGGATTCTTGTAAGAAGAAGAAGTTCGGCGTGCCTATAACATCATTGATGCGGGGCGCTGGTGGAGGTTGTTGCTGGGATTGTTGTTGGGCTTGCTGCTGCTGTTGCGGAACAAAGCTGGTGGCATTTGTATAGTAAGGCGTGTCGACCGGTGCGGCTGGATGAGGCGGCATAGGCTGTGGAACGACCGAAATGGGTCCCGAGACCGGAGCGGCGCCGGAAACAACAGGGAGCGGCGCAACTTGGACTGGAAAGTTTGGAATGGGTATCATGGGTTCCGGTGGAATGTGCCTGTCGTTGCCATTATTGTATTCTTCGTTGACCTGTTCCTGCCCTGTCTGTGGATCGGTAAGCGTCGTGTCCGCTA
>NW_021849398.1:2723644-2734423 GCF_003651465.1 Formica exsecta
TACAGCTTCTGCAACCTGTACAAATAAAAATCGCAATTAAATTATATATACACACACATATATATATTGAAAGCTCGATACATACCTCTTCTACTGGTATTGCCTCTGAACATTCATGAACTTGATCAAAGTAACCGCACTGATTTATTTTTGCAATAATTTCTTTCAATTTGTTATAAGTAGTGCCAACAACTTCACGTTGTTTTCCATCCACAATAGCCACATAGTGCTCTGCTACTTTTTGGGCTTGTTGTATAAATGTTGAGTCATCTTCTTCACGTTGATGTTTCATAATTACTTCAATATACAAGTTCTCCAGGTACTTTAACTCCTCTTCCGACAGTTGTATAGCCCCGTTTGTTCCTTGAGTGAAGTCATTTCTAATGGAATCAGTGGCCATGCTTACCAAGATGTGTTGAATAAGTAGTACCTCTTTCACCTACAACCATGTCACAAACACATTTCAATATTTTCTTGTACTCAATATTAAATATAGATAAAATTATATTTTAAATGTTGATGCATACTTTTGCAATGTCTTGCTGCATACGCTCGACAGCCTCCTTCCTTGCCTGTTTCTTCTGCTGCTTAACCGAATCATTGGCAATGGTAACAATTTGTTTGTACAGATCCCGAGTATTGTCCAATGTTTGAAGCACTTCATCATATTTGGCCACTGCTATCTTCTGGTCTGAATTCAACTCCCTTCCATTTTTCTGCAAATCCCTATATGATTCGAGCCTGCCCTAAATTCAGAAAATTATATTTATAGATTTATCTCTTTTTATAGATAGTCACTAATTATTCTTTCCTTCTCTCTGTGTATATATATCGCTCAATATTATTTTATAACTTATAAATCTTATATTTATATGTCAAAACAGAACATTATAAAACCAGATATATCAGAAAACATGATACAAGATGTAGCAAATTACAAATACATATAAAAAAATGTTAAAACAATTTATTATCTTATTTTCAAGCACAAGAAAATACGTAATTTTACAGATATCCCGTGATATGCATATACGGTGAGACCGTGCGATACGATTCGATATACCAGCGTTCGCCGCGATCGAACCGACCGAAACAGGGAAACGCCAATTATGAAACGAGGATTTTGCCTCGCGTTGCAAGATTCGCATTCGTAAACGAACTCGGTACATCGGTACGTATCGACCATGGTGTCCCGGTGACGATGTTAAAAAGTACATCGTGACAAAGACAAGTCTCGTGCGAATAATAGAAGATACACCGCCATGATACGATGTCGCCGATGGCAAAATTGGCGCGTTCAGGGGTTCGGAATTCCATCGTCGGTTCTATCACGCGTCGCCGACAACTTCTCCGAGGTTCGATAGCGGACGAGATACGGACGAGACGATCTCGATGCGCGTTGTAAATACTCGGGAAAATATCGAGGAGCGAGCACATGGCGCATCGGGATCATGGCGGATCGCACGGTGAGGTAGCCACGGCGATTGACAGATCGACTTTTGTCTGTTATTACGACGAGCCGGGTCGCGATGTTGCATTTACCTTACGCTTCTCGAGATTCCGTATCTTATGCTCGATTACGATGATTACTTGGCGTAGGGGTTCCACGGTCTCCGTAGAGGCCTGTTTCTCTAGTTTAGGGTTGGCAGAAGGCATCCTTCACGGGCAACAAACACGAACTGGAAATCCGAACGGTAAGCAAATTGAAGCAAGTCGCAAGAGGAGTGGTGGGGATGGTGGGAGTAGCGAAACGGCGTGATGGAGGGCCCAACATTATCAAACAATGAGAATTCGCATGTGCAGCGATAGATACTAAAGCCCGTAATCAGACTACGTATTGAAAACTAAAGATTAGAATTCGACAGAACAGAAGGAGTTAAAATTTCTTTAGCCCAGATATACAATAGGAGCAGTAAGCCTCAAGCCATAAGAAATTGATCAATCACAGTCAAATGTGAAGAGAATAATCAATTATTATTGGTAATTTTTTTACAGCTAGGCTTACTACAACTATTGTAGATCCGGCCTTATCCTAATTAGTCAAATTTTGATCTTTAATCTTCAATCTTTAATGCGTAGTCTGATACGAGCTTAATGGGTTGCGTTCCAAAATAGAATAGCGTTCGATTGATCACTCAGGACAAAGAAAGTTTTGTTTCTTTTATCCTGATTGGTCAATGGAACACTATTCTATTCCAAATTTTGGAACGTAACCCAGAGATGAAAATGTTAATTAAAATCTACATTGAATCTATCTGTTGCGTGTAAGTCAAATATCAGATGCGGTGTAAATCTTTCATAATATCTTTTTTTTCTATAAAATTTCATAACATCTTTGCTTCTGGGTTAGGTTAGGTTAGGTTAAATATTTTCTGGGATTCTCTTAAATATTTTTGGGTCGTATCGTATGTCTAGATGTTTATCTATCATTGCCGTTGGTTTTGAAACAAGGCGGCAATTTTATAACACATAGTTTCACAGGTATAAAAAAAAAAAAATTATTATATGATAATATAACTATTGAGATTAAATCCATTTTCATTGATGATAATATTGCCGATTCCACTTAATGTGTTTGCATGTAGTTAAAGTGAAAAATGTATCTGTATGAGCTAAGATTGGCCGCGTTCAGCAGAGAAAGCGCTCAGTTATCGTCTTGTCAACGCTTGACGTTGATTCGTTGGTTCTAAAAGTAAGAACCAATCACATTCGATCGCTACTAAGCGGTTTTCTCTGCTGAACGCGGCCATTGTATCATTGGGTGCGTTCAGGAAACACAATCGTTGGGTAGCAATCGAACGTGATTGGTTCTTACTTTTAGAATCAACAAATCAACGTGTTGACAAGACGGTTGTGTCTCCTGAACGCACCCATTATGTTCGAATTAAAGATCAATTATTCTTAAAGAATAAAAAAAAAAAAAATACAAATTATACGTATATATATGAAACATATACACACACAACGCAGACACTACGTCTCGCATAGTAGATAAAAATCCAATAAAGAGAAAGGTTACAAACGATACGTTTTAATGACTATCATTGCAATTGTTGTTTATATTTTAAGGCTGTACAAAATAAAAGTACGATACTCGTATATAGTTTTACGGATTTCTCCATATTTTATTGAAAAAGTGGTTAATAAAAAACATAAATATACGAGTAATATTTTATTATTTATAATATTTTGATCATATCTTTTTTCTTGATTGCGCGATAACAAAAAATACTGCAAGGTCATTTTTCGTCTTATTAATAATTTTTCATAATTAATTTGCACGAATGAGAGAAAGCGCTAAATAATTTACAATCGAAGAAAAATTATAATTCTGGATAATTCCTATAGGAAAAGAAATATAATATTATTAATAGTTTTGCTTAATATATAATATTGACAATAACTGTAGATTGTATATCAAGGCTTCTGGTTCCTCTGCAAACGTCATATTGAATTACGAAAGGCAAAAAATTATATTCGTGATTTCTTGTCTTACTAAATACACTAAAATAAATCAATTTTTTCCTATGCCACCATTTGTATGATAGTATGGACTAAAATATATCCGAAAGACTCTTCTCATAGAATAATAAATAATTGTAAGTTTTTTTCAACCATCTAAATCAATTTTAGATTTCAATTCATATTATTGAATAAGAATGGTAGAGCATATAAAAAAAGATTTTGACATATACAAATTCCGCAATTACAGTTTCTCGTTTTTGATATCGTAATTCAATATAGCTGCAGTGAGAAAACAGATACCTTAAGCGAGTACTACGTGCGATAATGCAATCTTATGGAAGAGGATTCAATCGAACCATATATTCACAATCGATTTATATCATCGGTCGAATTATCGCACGCAATATGAAGATTACGCCCGATATGAACTATTGCATGGCACATTCGCTGAAAAAAAATCTTCCGTAGCTACATATTTTACTTTATTTGTTAGGTATTCTCTGCGTCAGTGTCCAAATGCCCGCATTTTAGCTCTCATTTGTCAATATATAAATCATCCGATAATTTATTGTACAACCGATCATCATCGGCATAATCGTCAATACGCGATTTTTTAATTTGTCGAAATATACGAAACGTGTTTAAAATCTTCGTCCGCCGATACGCAGCAGCTGATCATTTCCTCACTCTCTCTCGCTCTATTATATCTTTACAATTTACAAATATAATTTGATACATCATCTTTGAAAAATACATTCGTTCCATACATGCATATCACCTTTCTGCTCTTTAGAAAACATTCATTTTTTTCTTTCTAATATAAATCTAGAAACAAGTTAAAAACTTAAACAATTAAAGATTTAAAACAATGAAAGTGATGATATAATAATAATAATAATAATAATAATAAATTTTATATAGAGTAAGCACAAATGTCGCTTGAAGTGTATATAATGGATTTAATATACAACAAAGTTCTTATCACACTATCCTAAGATACTTATCAGCTATTGGAAAGTATCTATAGAAGCGGCCTTAACATATAATACACAATGCAAATGTATAAATATTTCGCTCTAATTCAAACACAATTGAGTTTTGATCTTTGAGAATGTCCCATGTGAGTAAAAATATTCTGTCGATGAAAACATAAAAATAATTTTGAGTGATTTTCTAAAGCAAGGGCATTTTACTTATTCCTTGTTAATAAAAATTATTTCAATGTGTATTTAGCATATAAAGAAAAGTTATTCCAATGTCGTATCTTAATCTTCGATAACTAATTATTCTTGTTATTTGTTACATTCATTTTTCAATTTTTAAAATTAATAATTTTAATATCAGAAACAGAAAATATCAATGTGTAGTAAATGTTGCAAAATGTGGAATAAGAATACAAACACACTAAGAAGAAAGGAATTAACATTAGAATAACAACAATCTTTCCTTTTAACAAACGCTCTGCAACACAAAATATGTTTAACTCCGTTTATGCATACAATGCTCTAATATGGAAGAATTTGCATACATACATTACATTATTATATTGCATGGGAAGAGATGTATTTGCTGAATATGTTGTATGAAACATACAAACAAATAATATTAAATGTAAATATAAAAAATTGTATCTATTATAGAGCCTTATTTTGAAATATATTAAATATAAGCATAGATTTATTTCTTTATAGTTTTATAACCATTTGTCATTTTTATATTTTGTGTAATTGTATGTATGCGCACATAAGATAAAATTTAGAGCATATAAAAATTGTGAAATTATTTGGAACGATAATTATTGTAAATTGCTCTGCGAAAAGATTGTGCTTATATATTTCTTTGTAAAATACTCAGAAAAATAATATAGAGCGCTCTCTATATATTATACGAAAATTATAATTTCGTTATTTGATAAAATATGATAAAATATGATTCAGAAACTAACGACGTTTAATATCACGTCATATCACTATAATATTTCAATATGTTTTGGATTTTATCATATATCGAAGCTTATATAAGATCATCACGATACAAAGACTAAACTAGATGCCTATATTCACATGAATATTAGTTTCTGCTATTATTATTATGCTATCATTATGCTATAATGGCAAATTTCGAGCTAAAGCTAAACTTCTATATCAAATGTGAATATGTTACATATGTATGTATGTGTGAATTTCTTCCTCTTGTGCTTACCTGATATATATACTATGGCTTATCATTATAACTACAGTCTCTCGATTACACTTTTAATTCATTTCTCACGATTATAAATAAAATTCTTCACTGTTACCATATGCGAGACATGTGTTTTATTGGTGTCGATATTGGCAATAAACGTTCGTGCGTTATCAGGGATTCATCACTGAACTCGTAACAGTCTTGATGCGTTTTGCATTAAACATAAACACTTGTCATAATACCACTAAGATGGTTCACTGCCCATTTGCACATCGCTAGATATTGATTGGGGATTCTTTTCGGTATTTTGTATAGGCACCTGTGAATCAGAAGTATTAGCAGTCTCTTTAGACGTAAGTACGGTAGGAGCAGTCATGATTGCTGTCTCCGTTTTATGATATTGTTTCATTGATGACGACAAAATTGTTTTCGGTTTCGCTTTAGCTTGCTGCTCCATGCTATCAATTTCAGCCCAAATGTTCCTCACTTCTTTAAACAGCTAGAAAAGACAAAAAAAAAGTTTGTTTTTGTTTGACAATAAAGCATTCTTATAGCCGAGTTAGTAAATAAAAAATATACTTACTTGATTCAACCATGCTTCATCTGCTAATAATTCGTTTAATATTATTGTAGTGTCTTTGTGTGGATCAGCCACCTTTTTATCTGCCACTCTTCTTGCACATTCCAAAAACATTAAATATTTTTGATGAGCGACTTTATTGTACAAGGCTACCTTCTTTTGGCAAATGCGGCACAACAAAAAATCCTAGAGAGACAGATATGAGTGAATAATAATCGACACAGATTTTGTTGCGTTATTACATTTCATTTGTGCATTATTTACTTTTTCATGAGGTACTCTTGGATCTGGTGGCGAACCTTCCAATGTAGTACCATTGTATGGTTGTCCATAAAGCAGAATTCTTGCATGAATTCTAGTTTGCTGACAACCAGCACAACATTTCCCTTTATTTTCTGAAGGCGGTAGGTCTTTAAGCACATTAACACATGGCCACGTCGATAATGCTGTCACGACATTCGGTTTCCATTTGGTCGTGGACAAAAGGCGACGTTTTCTCTCTTCCGTTACTTCATCGACAATTTTAACGTTAGACAGAAAATAATCATCTAAACAACAATAAAAAAAAGAAACATATGTTATCCTGCTCGACAGCAAAGGTATTATGGTTATTTACCTACATATAATTATTATCACATTGTAACATGCATGTAAAAATATGAAATATCGATTTAATTTCGTCTCACCTTGTTCTTGAAATATTTCAGTAAGGAAATTGGAGTCCAAAGCTTGCGAGATCAATGTCTGTATGTATACTTCGAAATTATCTTGATACCTCTCAGTATCTTTCATAGATTTATCAATATTCTCACTAATCAGAGACAAAAATATATGTTATACAAAATCTATAAAACATCTCGAAAGATTTGAGATATTTTTTCTCGTACACAAGAGTATTTACCTGTCATCAACAATCATCTCGTCCCTCAAAAATTCCACAATTGTTTCTATCTTGCCCTGTTGCCAGAATTTCACCGGCACTTGTTGATATATGTGGCGGTTTTGTGAAACCCATGCAGAATACTATAAAATTCGTATTGTAAAATATTTAATTCGTACTTGCTGCATAATATGTTTTAAAACAATTATAAATTTACCGTAGATATGTTTCTGTACAAAGTTTTTCCATTGGATTTGAATGGCTCATATTTTTGGAGCAATGTTTTACCATCTATCCTCCAAAGAGGAGGATATTCTTCATCCAAATCTGTCTTAATCACAACAAATTCGCCAGACTGAAAAAAATGAGGAAAATTATTAGCCTCTAATAAAAAATTTATGTATATTATTTAGCAAATTTTAACCAGAATAAAATTGAAGAGATTTACCACATCTTCTGAGTTGCCTAAATGCTGCATGTAAAGTATGAAATTAATAAGATTATTAATTAATTTATTTTTGCAAGGTATAGCCAATATAATAATTTGTTCAGACCTGATTTTTTCTATTTGGTTTAATTTTACATAAAATTGAAGAAATATATATGAAAAGTTTTACATATGAAGCAGTATTTATAATAAAAAATCAAAGATTATATATACATTAAGAAAGATAATATGAGAGAATAAAAGAAAATAATTCTTATAAAAATAATGTATTAGATCTGAAAAAATTAAATTATCACAGAATAACGTTAGATACCTTAAATGGCGAAATATCAATATCCTCGTCACTTGCTGCCGCTACTAGTTTCTCGTCAATCTTACAAGAAAGTTTGCCAGTACTCGAATTTTTTGAAGGCATCTCGTGTTTCTTTCTCGTTGATTTTTTCGAAATGATAGCTTCCCCAGACGAATACCCGTCTTCCTCTAAGATTTTTCTAATCTTTTTAGTAATGACTGGCCTCACGCGTTTCTTCCTCTTCTCTTCTTCGTCCCCGACTAATTTCACAGCAGGCGTCCACGCTGGATCAGAATCGGAATCAGCCTGTTCCTCGTCATTGTCGAAATAATCTATACCCTGTTGCCGATCCAAAAATTGTTTTACCGATGTCTTTTCCTTTGCCTTTCTTCTCGACGTCTCGCGTCTCGGAGGAAGTAAAAGTGGATCCACTATACGAAATACACATGCAATTTTAAAGCCATGAAAAGTGTAAATTTCAAAAAAGGAAGATTTATATACTAAAGATATATTTACGTTACCTTCTTCAATTTTCTTCGAAGATTTTTTCTCCGCTTCTACTGCTGCTGCTGCCGCCGCTGCTGCAGCAGCTTTTCTCTTCCTATCTGTGGGTCCACCAGGCTTAATAGGCCGACCTTTTCTGCCTTTGCCTTCCGGTTTTACAGCAACAACTTCGATATTACTCGTATTATTCGTATTCTGCACTTTCTTTTCAGTTTTCTTAGGGGGAAATAGAAAGTCATCGTCGCTAGTAAATCCATCATCACTCGAATCAAAGTTCGCTTTTTTTCTTTCCTTCGGTAACGGAAAATACCTAGGATCATTAGCATAGTCTATCACCGGCGTTTCCTTAACCGGTGTCTCCTTAACTAGCGGTTTCTCTTGAGGTTTAACAGTCTCGCCGTTAGTCGAAGCTTCCGCGGGTTTACTCGGCTCAACTGGTATATACGGCTTTGACCTATTCCACGTCGCTTTTCTACCACCGCGTATAGCAGGTGGTGGAGAAGGATCCCTTTCACCTTGCAGGAACTTTAAATAGCTCGTCATAAAACCCGTATTGGGATCCTTGCTGGGCCGTTTGAAGTCTTTATTCATTTGACTTGTATTCTGCATCAGTTGCTGATCTTGTTGAAGAAAACCGAGTTCCTCTTCGATATTAGGAACGACTACCTTAGGCTGGTCGTCTCTGACCTCTTGATTGTAATTGGGGTTTTGATTCGCGACATTCTCAGCACCGAATCCTATCGACGTAATTTCAACAGAGGGCTGAAACTCGTGCGGATGATGCGGATGGTGACCCGCGGGGATATGGAAAGCCGGGAAATAAGGGATAGGTGGCGGCGCGTGATGATGCGATACCATCAACGACTGATGTTGGTGAGCCGGAGTATTTGCAAAGTTACTCGAGTGATGTAACGAAGACTGTGAACCGAAGGCGCCAGACGCGGCGGGAAACATCTTGGTGGGTGGGGGCGGTAGATTCCACCGTTCAAAGTCGAAATAGCCATTCTGCTGTTGTTGATTCGCTGCGTTGTGATGCGCTGGCGGAGGTATCCTACCGAGGTATTCCGTCATCGTCGTAGTTCCCGTAAGCTCGTTCGGTGCCGTACCGTGACCAGCAGCCTTTTCCAAACTTTTTCTCTTTTTATTAGCATTGTCGGCCTTTCGTCTGTTTTCCTCAGCCTGCTTTTGTTGTTCCGTCGTGCTGGTCGTAACGATCGTTGCATGCTGTTGCACCTGACAAGGACCCTGTTGCAATGTTTGCAAGTTCTTCACGATACTCATTGGATCCCCCCTGCAACTGCTCAAGTCTTGCAACGCTACTTGATTGGACTCAAAATACGGTTGCTGTCTGCTATCCGACATGTTCACCAGCCTTTGCACTTGTTGCTGCTGAACTGACAAGCTCTGCGCGTTTATATCTCCTGTGTTCGCACCGGTATATACGGCGACGGAGAACTTTCTGTTGCCATTCGTCGTTTGGCGGTTATCGTTCTCCCAGCAGACCTGTTGCTTCTGCGTCTGCGAAAAGTCTTGCTGTTGGCCGTCGTATGTCGTTTTACTCTCCGCGTTGTAAGCGGTTTTACTATTCTCCGTGCTAGTACCTAACGCTCGTGTAATCACCGAAGAATACGCGACTTGTCCCTGCGATGACGGCCTGGGAACGGTAACATCCAGAGGTGACGGTGGAGTGACTTGTTGTTGCACTCCGCCTTTGTACGGCTGTGCAGCATTGGTGCACTGATTACCATTGTTTTCGGTATGTTGTTGCAACGGCGACGGTGACGACATGGTTGCCATCGGACTGTTGTACATGGGATACGCGGGACTTGGCACGTGACCCAGAGGACTGGCCTGCGAATGAGCCTGCAGAGGACTCGGTCGTCGGGGAACAACGACGCTGCAGTCGGGTCCGTTTTGCGTCGAGGTATTGGAGGAATAAGCAGAATCTGTCGAAGTCGCGGACTTGGATCTGCCTGGATGATGATATTCTGTATCGTTCGTTCCCGATCCCGTTAGATAATGTCTGTAAGATGTGGCTTGTTGCTGTTGTTGATTCAAAACATGAAATGCCTGCTGCTGCTGCTGTTGCTGCTGAGGATGCGACTGTAAATTGCTGTTAGACGGCGTCCTCTGGCTGTTTGTAAGCTTGCCGCTTGAGTTGTTGCAGTTCGTGGAATTATTCGCCGCGTAGTTCAAATTGCGATTGTCCATAATGGAGAAACTGATCGGTGACGATTGATTATTATCGTGTTGCTCGTTTCTCCGATGTTCGACTCCGTGGCTCCCCAATTCCGGATAAATCTTGGTTTGCGCTTTAGTTTGGATATTCTGTTGAGCAGTGGCAGTCGCCGCTTTGTTAGGCGGGGACGCAAAATTGCGCGTTCCCTGCTTATCTTGCTGAAACGCTTGCGTAGAACCCGAGC
>NW_021849398.1:2734615-2747642 GCF_003651465.1 Formica exsecta
TGAACCGCTTGCGTAGAACCCGAGCGCGCGGAAGTGCTAAGAAAAATTGTCGTTGACGCAGTCGATCTCGAGGGCGGTTGTGGTATCCTGTATTCCTTACCCGAGGCATTGTTCGGCGTCGACACGATACACGATTGCTGATGTTGCAGTCCCGATGACTGCACCTTTCCATTTCCGGCGGCGGACTGACTTCCATTTCCCGCACTCGCATAAGTGTTCGTCAAAGTATCGGAACTGAAAGTCGTCGTCGGTACTTGATGAAAGAACGTCTGTCTACCGCTAATCTGCACGGGAATGGATTTTACGCTAGCCGAGGTAGGCGATTGAGGTCTCACATTGACTGATTTCTTCGCGTCAGCCGGGCAGCTGGCAACCTTAAAGTCCGCGCTGCACGCAGATGGACTAGTTAATTGAGATGCATTGATATTATTTATAGTCTGCATTGTACTGAAATGTGCGTTGAAGGTGTTTTCGTAACCGCTAGTATTGCTAGGTTTTGTGGAAGGCGGACCAGGGGATGACGGAACGACACTCTCGTGCGGTAAAATACCAAATGGACTAGGAAGCTGCGTATTGTTCTGAGGTGTCCAGGCCAGAGTCGATGTCGTAGGCGATGTCGATGCTCCTTGTTGCTCGAAAAACGTAGCTTGATGCGCCGAGCTATAATTCTCTCTTAACGTAGGAATATCGGATTCGTTCGTGGTGTTTTGTTTTGTCACCGATACCGCTTGCGCTTGAGCAAGAGCTTGTCTATGCTGAGTAACATAATGCGCTTGCTTAGTATTGGGATGATGGAAGAGTAACCCACAGGGGGTGGAGTTAGAAACCCCCCAGGGTTAAAAGGGGACGGTTGACCCGCCAGAGTTGCTGTTGTATGTGCCGCTTGTAGAAGTAATTGCGACGTCGTTGTTGATGGCACTGCCTGTGTAACAGCCGTTGCTAAATGATGAGGTACAAAATCACTAGTTGTAGTTGGTGTTGTCGTTTGAAACGTTCCGGTAGTGCCGCTCGCAGTGAGACGATTATACGATGTATACCATGGACCAATGGGATCCATTACCCAAGCTTGGCACAATAGTGCCTCGCTTGGTACACGTTTAGTAGATTCTTCCAATTTGCAATGTAATATATGCACTCTGAGATATTCATAACATAACTTTTTATCTCACAACTTTTATATATTCCTTTGCACTCTTATATATAGGAAATTATATTGAAAACATTTCCAACAAATGCAGTCATAAAAATTTCACCCAACAATTGGGATTAGCAGCGCAGAGGCTCCCCATCTGAAAAAAATGCAAACATAAGATCAGCTAAAAGAAACATTAAAGAAACAAAATATAGATAACTCTATGCCTTTCTTATGACAGCCTCTTTTGCTTTTATTAATTCTGTCAACAAGCGCAAAGCATTCTCGTAATCATGATTTCCAGGTACAATCTCGTGTTGATAAGAAAACTAATCGCGTTATAAAACGATGAAAGGTAAGTATCGTCGGCTTACGTTTCGTATAGGATCCGGGACGACGTACACAACAATGGAAAAATATACACTCGGTAACCGATTGATTAGACGTCTCCGGAACACCGCGGAATCGCGCGCTCGGACGTGAATGACGACGAATCGATCGGCGATGTTGGCAAGATCCGAGATTACTCGTCTCGGTGATGTCTCTCGTGACACAACGTTCACCTACGGCGATCGGTAGCGATGACAATCGGCGTGGATACTGCACATCCGACGATGACGAGACAGCGGAGAACAATCGTCGCATACTCGACACGGAGGCGACCCCCGCGACTCGACGACGATGACGACGATGATGATGACAATGATGATGACAATGATGATGACAATAACGGCAACGCTATCCTTTTCAAGAGCGTGCAGCCATACGGCGGAGTATATCGGCCAACGAAACGATGCACCGCTCACCGGATCGCTAAACACGACGACGTCTCGGCAAATAACACGGTAAATATGGCTACACAAACTGCTACGGGGCGAACGTGCGACAGGCGATACCAGGCGGGCGGCACCAGCAGCAGCACCAGCAGCACCAGCAGCACCACCGGACGGCGAGTCGCAGCTCACATGATCCGAGCGCGTGCGTTCATGAGTAGAACGCATTCCGGGCACCGCTTAACACGGCGTCGCTATGTTACTCAAGGTCCTCGTACAAGCTCATTTATATCATCTAGAATACCGACGACAACCGATATTCATCGACATTCGTGTGCGCCGTGCACAATGTCGCCCCGCACTGCTGCCCATTACTGACCACCATTTTGATCCCGGTCAACAATAGACCGTGCCATCTTCCGTCTGCTTCGGGTAAATCGTGCACGCCGAACTTTCGAATGGATAAGCACAAACCCGCGTTTTTTTCAAATTTCTTTTAAATAAATTTATTATAACAGTTTATAGCCTGCGACAGATTTTTGCTAAAGGATAAATATTGTACGAAAAAATTATCGCATTGTATACATTACATATTGTGAAATATTTCTTCGCAAAGGGTACTTTCTCTTGCTCGTCTTTTAATACGGAGACGAACTACTTTTATCGAATGGAAATAGATGACAAATATACACACAAAACCAGCAACCTGTTGATTATTAAAATGGATTCGTACTTTCGTAGTTGCTTCGCCACCTTTCAAGTTTTATTTAAAGTTTAAAATAGTAAGAGCGTTTTTATTTTAAATATAAATATATACATACAGGGAGAGGGGGGATAAAAGAAAGTATATCTAAATATATGCAAGAATGGAAAAAATGAGATGAAAAAAAAAGATTGAAATATTAGATATTAAAAATTCGTAATCACAATAATAACATTTATTATAATCATAATGTAAGAATATATTTATAATATTAGCCTAGTAATAATTAAATTGCGTAACACGCGAGTACAATCACTCATTACTAGTGATTGAGATAGATAGGTGGTATCGCGTTTATATTTTTTACAACTGCCAAATTATTGCTACAGTAGAGACTGAGTAGGCAGTTTATGAGAATCCGCGGATTGCTTTACCCACTAGTGTAAAGAAAAAATAGGATTCAACAATTAAGACACTTAGTTGAGTATGTCGCAGATATCATACAAAGTATACCAATGCCACTGTCTGTAGTAAAAACAAATAATAGAACTTGAAAACTCTTTGTAACGATCTTCGAGAGACGTGAGATTTGAATTTACATAATAAACTTTGTCGCAAAACTGTAACAATTATCTCAACCTTTGCTTGTTGTAGAAAAGAATATGAAGATCAAAGAATAAAAAAAGGTTCACATAAATTATTGTTGCATAAATGTCAACAAAACAATCAAGAGTGTAATAACGAAAATATTATCGAGGCGAGAGAATATATTAACAAACTTGACTGTACAGTGGCGGTATCACAGTTATTTTGATATCGTACAATACTTGCAGTCACACGTCTCATTCAAAAAACTTTTGTTAAATCAAAATAGTCGCATAATATAGACATTACATGATTATATACAACTACATCTTCCTCGCGTAAAGATTTATAAACTCATGTTTTCTCTGAGCATAACGAGATATTTTTAGAACATTCGTGCGCTTTTAAGTATGAACACGCTCTTTCAAATATATGTGGTATAATCCATTGGAAGAAATAAATAAGCTATAAACTACATATTATGAAAATATACATAGTTACGGATTGATATATCATTAGTTGCGACTGAATTCGGATAATTATATTGCGAAGACAGTTTGAAAAAACTTTTTATAAATATGTTTAAAAGTAATAATAATAAATAAAGACAGTATGTGGCATCACAGGACACATGTGACCTGGCATAGCTTTGGTTTTTTCCTTTTTTTATGTAAAATACATCCATATTAATATCTAATTACGGTAACATTACAAAATGCAATATGTGATCAATATTGCTCTGTTTTTTATTTATTTTGCTGTTTTTTAAAAGATTTTAACGAACGGCTACCTCATTTGCATCTTCCGCTGTTGCCACATTGCAAACTTTCCATATGCAGCGGTTAGCAATTGATTGAGATGACTTGTCAAGTGTTGACTAACTGCGGAGAATTCTCTTTGCACACGATCCTGAAAATGAGATTTATATAATATTGAAATCCCCACAGACATTGATAAATGAGAAAAGAGTAACACACGGCGCTTACCTCAAAAGGTTTTAATTTAGCAGAATGAAATCTATGTAAAGATTCGTGCATTCTGATTGCTTTTTCCTCGAGTTGTGGTGTCGTTGGAGGAAAACTTCGCCAAAAGTGCCTCAACAACTCGCATGCGCATACATATACATTACACAATTCTTTCTCCAAATCCTTTGGTATTAATTCTGCATAATATTTATTTAAACGATTATGAATATATATTTGTGTCCATATTGGTTCAAGAATATATAGAAGAAATGAGTGAAAATGTGTATATTATATGCTATATATTTAATATCAAAAATATACTTACGTCCGAGACTCTCTTCCCGAAAACCTTTCATTAAAGATCCGCCAGGCGTTAATTCACCTAAAGCCGATACTGCTGCAGCCGGACTAACTAAGGATGTCGCTGCCTGTCGCGGTAACATGTTACCATACAGCCATCCAGAAGCCTCTTTTTTTAATTGGCTTAATGTAATAAGTAATTCTTCTGAAGTTGGTTCTGTATTTCCATATCCTGGTATAGGTCCATGCAAATATCTATCTACATGCGACAGATGCAATGGTGTTTCCTTATTCATATGTATGTCACAGCTCGTGTCAAGATCATCGTAAGTTAGCTTTTCTTGTATTCTACTCTATAAGAAGATATTTGTAAACACATTAGATGATACATTTTCAATTTGTTTGAGCGCCAATTATAATTGCAAAAATAGATTATAACTTTGAATAGATTATACTGTACTTTTTTAGTCTTTGGTCCAGCGTCCAGTTCGTTATTTGTTACTTTACTCGCAGACGGTGTAGATCCATTTAATTGCGGTTGATTAGTTTGTGTCGATTGTTTGGCAGTGCTGGCTTTCATAACCATTATACTATGTTGATTGAACCTCTTGATCATACTTTGATGAACGATATTTCCCGATGTTTTATCAGACTTGTTACATCCGCTTCCATAGTTTTCATCCAGCGTTTGATCCTCGAAGGAAGTGATATCTACCAAAGGATCATTTATCCCAGATTGAAGTTCCTTCTTAAGTTCTTGATCATCTATTTTGGCACATTCGGTAAAAAGATCCTTGGTCCCAGCATTGATACGATCTCTGTGAAAATAATGTGACTGAAAGAACTTTGTCCAGAAATCAGACTCTGACATTTTGTGAGGCACATTTTCCTGATGTTTCCTCTTAACGGCTGGGTAAGTCTTAAATATACATTCTATTATATCGACGGTTAAATTGTATTTTAACCCATTGCAGCCATCAGTTTGTGGTTTAATATCTGCCTGAAAAATTTAATCAGTACTTCATTAATAACTCTGATAATTTGTGTATTAAACAAAAAATCTTAGGATAGAAGAAAAAGCTTACTAGAAAAGCACTATTAACACCTATCTCTTGGCGTTGAATCTTTTTGGCTTGTGTATACTCTGCAGCATGTTGAGACCAAAATTCCTCGGATGATATAACTTGTGTGATAACTAGATCACGATACAATTGGAGCAACATGGGATGTTCTTGGAGGGTTCTAAAAAAGATGTTTATAGTTAATAAATTAACATTACATTCTACTCAAATAATAAAGAAACTATAGAAATTTTACCTGTTTTTCTCTTCTAACTCTTTATTAACTTTTCTCTTAAATTTTGGTAGTAGCTGTTGCAGCAACTCCTTTACATCGTCTCGATCTTTAATTTGTGCTTCTTGTCCATTTTTATTTACAAAGTGAAATGTAGATGATGTACCGTCGTGTAATACCACCTGCAGTTGAATCTTTGATTTTCCCTCTGGTGATATTTTTTGCGCTGCAAGAAAATAAGAGTCAAATATCTTTTAGTTATACAGAAATTTCTTAAAGACAACACTAATTCACTGTTTATACAATTCCTTAAAGACTCACATTTAATATCGCCATATTTATGGCTGACAGATACAGTATCTCTGTTATCGAGCATCCATGCTATTCGTTCGTTCATCACATATAAAGTACCATCTCCTTTTTTATAACGTACTTGACTCACTTGCATTAAAACATCTTCTGACGACGTAGTCATGGTGAAGAGAGATACAAAGTATAATATAATTCTTCTAGAAATAATGGACACAATCCTGAGAAAAAAAATTATGTTAAATAAGATATGCATGGAAAGACGTTTCACAGAAAAGAGTGCTAATACTCTTTGTTTTTAAAAAATATAATAATATATATTTAGATTAGAAAAATAGTTATTTATCACACCAATATATAGTTTAACAAAAAAAGAAATAATTTTTTCCACAAGACAATATTTTGTCATATATCGCGATGATTTCCGTGCAAAAAGCGATGAGAAAATCTCTCCGTAAATATCGCGTTATCAAGTAGAGAAGAATGGGACACCATGGACCTCGAATTGTTTGTCCTTGAATATCGCGCGACGATTATACGGTGCACTTCATCGATACCGATAAATATCGTTTTTTTTTTAGCGAAAGATGCGGAAAAGAAGCAGGATTTATCAAGCGATGAGAGAAAGAGAATATCTCTTGACGTCGTGGAAACGATGCAACGTCGTGGCGCCAACACCGAGACGATGCAGCGCACCGTGGAGTTGGCGATTGCGGTTTTCGTGGATGAAACGTTTTAATCGGCGCGAAAATCGCTTTCCCGCGTACTATCGCGCGTTCCCCGTTCACGGCGTGCGAAATACGACGTGAAAAGCATGCGTTTACCGGTGTCGGGTCGCCAAAAGCCGCGGAGCAGTATGGAAGCCCGTCGAGCGGCACGGCCATGTGCAGAAATACACATCGGTGGACGCATCGCGAGCACGGCTACGGACGGACCGTCGGTACGGACAACACCATCGACCTGCGGCGACTGACGGCACTATGTTGCTCAAGCGACAGCGTCGTCGTCGCTTCCTGTGCGGACCGCTCGCCCTTATTTTGTCTTCCGTCTCGAATCCGTCGCGCGTTAAATTTGCACCTGTGCACGCTCAGGAATTCAGCAGTTATTTCGTGCATTTATGAATAAAACCAGCTACGCGTTCTCTCGATAGAAATTATTTTCAATTTCTCGAGTTACGACATTGAGCACAAGACCGTTGCGCGCCGCGCGCGTAATCGAACGTGCGCATGCGCGGTCGACTGGTGGCGCCAAATTATGATTCGGTTTTTCGATGAGAAGAGAAATGTCTGAAATATATACACATTGTTCGATTTTGGAAATTTCTCAGTCAAATATATAATCGAGATCGATTCGCATCGATCGTCTCTCTCGTAAATATTAAAGCCTACAAATAAATAAGCCTCGGAATAAACTGGTCTATATGGAAGGTGTGTGCGAATATAAATTCGTTATGTCATATAAGAAAATATGTATCTTTTTCAATAGATTTGTGTATACACTCTTTGTAAATATGCAGAATTATTATTTTAATTAAATAGTGTATATATATACATATATATACATCAGAGAGATGTAATAATTTTCATCATGTAACCAGTTAGATCAATATTAAGGTTACCATAGAGAATAGTATGTTTTACAAGTACTGGAAAAATCTACAAGATCGAGAAAAAAAAATCCAGTGGTATTTTTACTTATAATAACGTGTAGAGTTATATCGAGACAACGTATACATATCTTTCAAAAATTAAGACTGGATGCAACTATTTTCCGTCGATACAGAATTCGAGTACGTAATAAGGAAACCGGAGCAGCAAAGAATATGTTTCGGTTCCGGACAATCACGCGATACCTCCAAGAAGGGAGCGAGCCCCTTTATGAGATATTACATCTTAGAAGACAATCCCAATATAGGGCCTGGCTCATACAATGTCTTGGAATCATTTAACGCCATGAAAACTAAGGTAACTAACTCTTTTACATAGATATATATTAAGTTACTATTTTAATATTAAGTTATGTTATAATTATATTTATTTAATCTCTTTCTCACTAGCCATGTTCTCATAGCATCAGCAAAAAGGGCTATAGTGGCCTTGCTCGATTTGGCACATCTATTGCTTATGTGGAAGATTATCCATCACCATCTGATTACAATGTTTCTTCCTTTCCTAAACATGTCAAATCACAGAAATACCCATTTGGATCTACCAGTGAAAGAAAATTCTTGTATGTCAACAAAAATCCAGGGTAAAAATCTTCCGTACATTATTTTCACAGAAGTTTTCTGCAAAGTAACAATAGTTTTGTTTCAGGCCCGGTATGTACATCAGCAAAGAGATAAAAGGCATTACATTTCAACATAGTTTCGGCGGTAGAGTTAAAATGCAACTCGGTATCGATCTCAAGTGTTGTAGTCGCAACACGGATATTTGCAAGATATGTGGAAAAAAGCCAACAGGAGATTATTGGCACTTGAATAACAAGATCTTCTTGTGCAGGATTTGTATGACACGAGAATTTCAAGAACAAGTAAAATTTAAGAAGAGGAAACTTGAATTATTCCGTGTAAGATTTCAGTATTATTAATATAAATTCTCTAATAATGTTTATATAATTATACATGATTATGTAATTGTAGAAAGTAAGAGACTGCTCAGGTATTCACATTCATGAAGGCACTGATGCAAAGATATGGTTGATACATCCTGCTATAGCCAAACAATGGACAAGAAGAGAAACATATCTCTCGGCTTATTTAAAAGATTAACAAAAATGGAATTATAACAGATGTTAAATTTCGGATACAATTTTTCATCCACAATTTTCAATCTCATGATTTTACTATTATTATTATATGTATCAAATATAAAGAAAGTTTTTTTACATAGATTGAATTTATTTAATTATTAATCAATATTTATACATTTTCATAAACTTATATATGTCTAATTTTAGGCGCTATATACACACAAAGATTATATAAAAATATGCGCATATATATATATAGTAAATACTTCAAATAATAGTTTAAATATTCTGAATAGAGTGATCCGATGTCAATATTTACTTGATATTATCATTACGTATACACAGTCATCAGTCAATAGGATAAGTTCTGAGTTAGTTTGGATGATACCTTCTTCAAGAAAAAGAAAATATATGATAATAAGTATATAATAAGTTAATTCAAGCACCAATACCACAATTAATTATCAACTAATTTAAAGCTCCTGTTTCCTCATTGCTTTCTTGCATGTATTAAATTATAATATCAGAAGTGAAAAATATAAAATTTCTTGCAAAATATTACGATTTTTTCATATACCACCACTCACATTTAATAATTGGTAAAATATATTGAAAACTTTTTTCTTATTAATAAATGTACATGTAACCGCATGTATCTTAAATTCCGGCAAAAATATGATTTATGACAAATAATCAAGATTTAGGATTATTTATTAATTCAGGAACCGAAAGAGAAAAATCTTCAATATATTTTACAAATCTATATTATTGATTGCAATTGTGATAGCATACTAAAAAAAATAAATTTAATTCGCAAGAATATTCATATAATTGCTTTCTTCTAACATCACAATTCAATTTAATGTTGGTGAAGGATCAGAAATCTTAAGCATACTTTAATTAGCATGTCCACATTAAACATTAGGCTTTCAAGAAAAATCCTATCTAATATAGATGAATTTTAATGGAAAATCGATATAGTACTCCATGTTGTCACTAATATTAATACTCATTTATCTCGGAATTTACATGGCATAATTATGAGTAATGTGTGCAGTTATGTGTTATATCATAAAATATACATCTATAAATATATGTATATATTATATATGTATGCATTTATAGATATATTTTTTATATATGTTGCAGATTCATTGTAAAGTCTTTTTTTAAAAAGGCTTAAAATTTTTATAAAACGATGGCTTACAAAAATTCGGCGTTTTATAAAAAAACTAAATCTTCTTGTTAAAAGGATCATTTTACAAAAAAATAAAAAAAACAGAATATTTAAAAAAAGCAATTGCATGTTGCAATATTGTACTTTTGAAAAGATAAAATCATCAATCAATTTTCTTCATTATTCTATGAAAAATTTAGTGAATATTTTAATCAAAGAATGTGAATGATATATAAAATATTTCATATTTCGTCAAAATTAGTTATGAAATAAACTATGATTTTCTAATGATTTCTTAATACTTTTATGCAAAATAATTAAAAAGACTGTGGATATATTTATGAAAAAAAACGTGATTTTTTATCTAAAAAAATTGAAAATCTTCAAATCTCCTCTAAGCAATTTCATCCATAAAAAATTTATCTTTTGCATACAGTAGCTCTTTCTGTACAGTGCAATTTTCGTTCGATAAATTTTTCCTCTCTACCAGCAAATATAGTTTTGAAGATATTGTTGATTGTTATTGGTTCATTCTGTACACACACACACATGCATATACAAAGATTGTTTTTTTTCTATATATTCTAGTCTAATTACAAATCTTACACAAGTATCCAAAAGTATTTAATTATTTGTTGACACATTCTAAATGTCATCTTGTCGATTCGTCATTACCGAAACTATCTTAGCATCTTCTACAGGATTGCCGCCTTCAGGCGCTTGTCTCGATACTCCGGGAACAGACAATTCGGTGGAGCAGTAATCTCTCGTTTTGATGTCTGTTTGCTGTGCTGATGATTTGTCGAATGACATAATATCAATCGTCGATTCCGTACTATTATCCGACATTAAATCATTGTTGCTGGATTTATATATGACGGTTACATCGATACTGTTGTCGATATTTCCCGATATATCCGAATCTGTCAAAGCGGAAAATTCTCCCGTGCTCTCTTCAGACTCTAATGCGCTTGTCCGACCTTTTGTTGGCACGTCGTTTCGAGATAAAGTCGTTTTGTTCTCCGTCGAATGATCGATTCTGCTATCATTGCCGCGCATCATTGCCATGCCGAAACTTTTCGCGTACTGATTATCCAGTTGTTCCGCTTCTCCTTCCGGCGATACAGCAGTCGTAATTTGCAGATCTGGCAACAAATGTTGATAGAGCAGCGGATTGAATGTATTGTCCAAGTCCATATGACGTACATTGGAAGTGATTAGATATGTCGTTAGTTCATCACAATTGGAATTTTCGTTATTTTCTTCCGCAACTAATTCTTCGCGTATCACTGTCGATATTCTATTACGAGGCTGTAATTCCGATATTTGGGATGATTTAGAAAAACTTTCATCGTCGACCGTGACTAGATTCGTTGTATGAGAATAAGCGTGCGGTTCGCTCAAATCATCAGTCTGAGTGGGCACTGAACAAGTATCGATATCACGATCGTTCTTGCCTTTGTCCTGGGAATTATTCCTATGTTCCCGTAAACTTGCAAACAGTTCGAGAATGTCTTTTCTCATTGGTATGGCCGCTGCCGAAGGCGGCCTGGGCGGCAAGTCCAAGGAAAGCTTGTCGAGTAGATGATTTATATGCGTTTTGGTACCTCGCGCCGGATACTCTGCGCTGTTACTTGATAGATAATTACGAGTCGACGAACTGCATCGATTTTGATACTGATTGTGATAATAGCCGAGATGTTGTGCGAAACGCGCGTTGGAACCGGTGCAATACCCGGTATCAATCGTATCCGAATTTATAGCTTTAACTTGATCGGAACCCTGCTCAAAATGTGAATTATAATTACTGTTTATAGCAGAAGTCTGTCCCTCGTCATTTCGATCGCTCTGTATATTATTCTGTTTCGGCATTTGTGATGTGCCGTTAGCAGAGTACCCGAAACCTGTGCTTTGTGGTGTAATCTCGACGTTTTTATCATCGGTATTTTCATTATCGCTATTTGGTTCGATCATGTCAAAATCGTTATCAAAATCATCTTCGAAAGCCGTATTTGTGACATCACTTAAACGTGACTGCAAACGTTTTGTGATCTCATCTAGTTCGGTCAATTTTTGCCTATAACACACACGTGTCGATCATAATTAAATTTGTGCGAAGAATAGTAACATAAAGTAAAGAAAATAATCCTAATACTATACTTACTTCAAAGACGACGATAAGAAAGACATAGAAACATCTTCCAGGCCGTGACCAACTTCTGCTACAAATTCATTCGACTTACGATCACTTTGTGCATATCCGTCTTTATTATGGCTTGCATATGATAACATTCGATGCGCATTATTAGATTCTGCTGTATTGTTACAAGGTGTGTTGTACAGATGCCAGTTTGTTTGCGACAAATTACTGCATCTCGATAGATTAATAGCATCAGTCGGTGCAATTTTTCCCAAAGGTAAACTATCCAGAGGTGTTATAGTTACCTAAATTAAATTAATTACACATATATGACTTTTAATTAAATATATACGTTTTGTTCAAAATAATCACAAAAATTTACTTTAATTTGTCCGTTGCATTTTCCGGTAAAATCCATAATGTGAAACCATCCGGATACTGTGGGAAATCCAGCTATCAGAACCGAAAGATCGACAGCAGAAAAACCAATCACGATGTCTTTTCCTAAATTTATTTCTGTCGACGTATCTGGATCGATCAAATACCATACTTTGAGGATTAATCTTTTCTGATTCTAAAACGTTAATTATTATTATAAATAAAACATGTATCAAATATAAAGTTACATATGATAAGAAATATGCGATGGATGTTTGCAAAGGTTACGTACGTTTAAAAGTAGGTCCATTGGCAGTTTTGCGTCGCATTTCCAATTCCATTTTGGATTGCAGCTGTGCGGAAAAACATTCGTCGTCATATATGAATTCAATTGGCTACTAGAATCGGATTTATGAGTTAAATCCTGAAAAGTCACGTATGTACTCGGTTCCACGAATTCATTCGGTCCTTTCATCTTCGGCAAATGTAGCGCGCATTCAATTTCCACGACAGATCGGAAG
>NW_021849398.1:2747841-2822293 GCF_003651465.1 Formica exsecta
AAAGAGCCATCGCAATCGGTGTTTAATTCTTCTCTTTCCGCATTTTCTTTTATCACGGATGAATTTGAAAAATTATCATAAGCATTATTGCGCTGTCGATCTAATTCTTCGTCGTATTCTGCACCGACGCCAACGCTTCTATACATTTCCGTAGGTAATTGAAAATCATTTCTCGGACTACAACTATTATCGCTATTGTCAGTGAGACTATTACTATTTAGCGTATTTAAACGTAACTCTTTTTCATTCATTTCTCCTTCATCCGCTTGATTCATCTCTGTTTGCGCCGACTGGTCAGTGCTGGTCTTATTAGTATGTAACGCATTCGTTAAACGGTCAACTAAGGCATGTAAAGCCAAATGTTCGGGAAGTTCAGCTTCTTCCACTGGTTTCTCCGATCTCGCATCTTGAAGACTCGAGATATCAGTTTGACTTTCTTGACTCTTGTAATCGGCGGATACTGAATCTCGATCGGTTGTATTATAAACGTGATAAGCGAAATTATTATCGCGTGTAACTTTCCGTGAACTGAGATTTAACACCTCAGGAACATTACACGGTAAACTCTCTTGGTAAACGCTCGTTGCATTATTCGTATTGTCAAGAACATGACAGTGATGAACTGTTCGCGGTATGACACTAGTATTTCTTAGACCTCTTGACACTTCTAGTAATGCAATTTGCTCCGCAGTGCCAAGTGCGACCAATGCAAGCAGTTCTCCGCAAGATTCTCCGCTTACTGGATTGTTAATACCGACCCAACCATCCACACTTATTACAGGATACTGTGTGAAAACATACAAATTTTATATAATTAATTTTGAAAATATTAAATCTGATGAAAATAAGATTAATTATAATTACCTTTGACAATAGCAAGTGAGGTAAAACAAGTGGATCTCTATATGCAATGTATAACTGGTGTACAGGTAGTTTTGCTATTCCCAACAGATTATCTGTCTCACTGTTTTGTCGACTGTATACTTCTATGATTATATAATTATCTCTAATTCTCTCCAATAATTCTATACCGTGAATTAATGGTACTAGCTGCAACAAATGTTTTTTATGTAAAATTCACTTTTGTGTTTATAAATCATTTTATTGGACATAAGAGAAAAAATTTGTACTTGAAAGAAATGGTAGAATGGATTTTTCGTATTACTACAGATTTGACTCGTTGCTTTATCCTCTCGCCAAAACGCTCTACATATCAAATAGGTATTAGATTCTTGTGGTAAATTTTTACCCTCGGCTACATATATCAAGCCATGAAGTAAAACCTAAAATCAAATGCAAATGATAAGAGCCATGATAAATATTTACTTAAAACATAACTATTATATCTGAATGAGTGCCATAATGAATATCACTTAGCCATAACCATGCTATACACAACTGTCCATATTGAGTGAGTGTTACTACAATTATCTTACTGTCTATTGCTACTTCTTGCTCAAAAACATTCTGGTTCATTTAGTGCAAACAGCCAAACGGCGTTAAAGCACTCATTCGTGCTTTAATTATATCATTTAAAGTTACCTTATCTTTAGTACCATTTTCTGGGTTATTTGTATCAATCTTTTTATTATCTGAGCTTCGTTCTCGGTGCTCCGCTATACCTCTTGTAGCAATCAAGTCCTTATTGTTATTACTAGTTAAACATTCAATTCGTTTAGCAGAGACGGACGAGACCTTACTACTAGATTTGGAAGAATGAGTCCCTGTTGCACTCCTGTATTTGTTACCATTCGAGCTTAAAGATTTTATCTCCAAAACAGGGATATTTTCTTTTGCAGACATTATTGCATCTAATAAAATAACTCTATTATCCGATATTCAATCCCTGCTTAATATATCTCAAAAATATATTATACTCACCAACGAATTCTTTCCCAAAGTAAGTAGAATTATAGCCTAATTCTGCTGTGACCTTTAGATCACCTATTTTAATGCCTTTATTAATAATAATTATACGCTGGGTACTGCTTAAATTTACAGTATTTGCAATGTCGTTAATATTCATAGAACCACATCCTAGCTCAGTTGGGAACTTTTGATTAAGATGTCGAACAAAAATTTTAAATGTCAAGGGAAAATTTTTCTTTATGATGTGTCTCTGTATACTATAGATACCTTCAGAGTTGAAGTCAATGACTGTAAAAGTTATATATTATTCTATTAAATATTATTAATATAAAATATTTTAAATAAAAAATTTTTGTCTTAATTATATCTTATGCATTTAAATAATTTTCATAAAACGATGCAAATCTTTACCTTGACCCACTTGTTTTTTAGCACATGTCCTTACAAGCTTAATTTCTTTATTAGATTTTATATTTGTTTGTCTTGCAGATCCAAATGTTGTATCATATTGAATAAAATATGTCAGTGACAATGGTACACCATCTGTGTTTTGAAAAAAGAACATATAAATTATTCATATCAAACGTTTTTACAAAATATAATATTTAAAATATATTGATATAAAAATATATTAATGTCAGTTTTTTCATGAAATATAAAATGACAGAAGAAAAATTTACATACGTTGCAAACATGTAGATTTTGCACGTCTATATCCCGCAGAACTCAGTGTAAGGGATTCAATGAAAATTCTTACACTATCTACATGATCCAGAGGATGTGCTCCTAAAACATAAAAAAATTATGTATTATTGAACTATTGAACTATTATTCAAAGACATCATAATAATTTACTCTATTTACAAATCTTTATTAACTTTACCAACCTTTCATCTCGCCATCAATTGTCTTTTCATACAATACATCTTCTACAGAACTGTTTAATTTTACAAGAGAATTTTCATTCCCTTGTCTAATGTTCATATTATCTTTTTTACTAGCTGTGATTGTTTCAGAAGCCAGATCTATCAAACTTGGAGTTGGAGATGTTGATCTCAACGTGTTTAAGGCTTTCTTCTCCTCTGAGGAAGTCATTTCAGTCCCCAAAATATATTCGTAAAGCTTTGCTTCATTTTCTGCTGAAGCATAAGAACATAAACCATTGCTAATTGAATTATCGCTAAGAGCTAAAGAATCGTCATTGTAAGTCTCCTTTAATATTGCTCCTCTAAGTCGCTGTGCTCTGGCAACAATCTGAGCAACTAGATTGTCTGTTACCATTTCATTAAACTTTGTCTTCGATTCTTGAAAATCTTGTCGTTTGGCTTTAAGGACAGATCTGTATGCATCATACGTATCATTGTTTGTAAATTTTGTAAAGTTTCTTTTTTTAATAATATCAGCATTCTTGTAGGATGTCACTGGTATTTCTTCATTATATTGCAAATTATCATCAACTGATGCTAAAACATCGCTTCTGTCTTGTTTTTTATTGTATTTGCATGTTTTCAATTGCATATTTGGGAGCTTTGTTAAATATATTAATTGCAAAGAAACATGTATTTTCCCTATTCTATCGCCATTGTTATTTAATATTGGAACAAACTGAGTATAATATTTACATGTAAATATCTTAGACAAATCTCCTACACGCGCTGTGCCAACAATCTTGCGAGTTTTTTCTGCAATAATTACTAATTCTAATGTTCCACAATTTTTTAGATAATCCTCAAAAAGCGTTGCATTAGTTTTTATAGCATATGTTTTAGTTGTATCCTCATCTGTTCTTGCTGTATCTGTAATACTATCTACCGGCCTGAAAAAAAAAAAACATGAAAACTTTTGTGTATTATGTGCGTTGTATAGTCTCACGAAAGCAATAAAATATGTTTAAATATATATGATTAAGACGCAATATTTGTTTAAGCATCAATCGTTTTTCTCATCTGATTCATCGTAAAAGAAAGTTGCTCCGAAGCACGGACATTACAATCACCTGAATTGAGCACTGTCGTGTTCGCCCCACCAGGAAGCCACTATCGTGACATCTCCGGGACTTCTATGCCAGAGAACTTCGTCAATAACGAGCCTCAAATTACCGTGAATTTTGCCTTCGACTAATGGTGGCAGAGATCTGTACGGCTTCACTTCTGAATCCATTTGTTTTCTGCAAGACAACGTATAACTGACATTTCACACATCTGTCATCGGAGTTAGGTTAAAAGCACGCCGAACAACCACGCGATACGACGTGATAGAGCAGATGTGACGGCTACAGAAGCGGGCTGATAAATGATGACAGGCTTGCCAATTTAAAATTTAAGGGTCGGTAAAGAGCGATTTTTTCGAAAAAAAAAAGAAAAATTTATGAGTTGACAAACAAGGTACAGCCACCGACGAGATACTATTAAAGATCGCTGGCCCTGAGTAAATTTTCGTGACTAACTAAGTGGGCCCGCTGGGCCTGGAGATAATAGAAGATTGGTGACATTGCCGGCTATTTTGACTGCATCGAAGATAAATACACGAGTTATTTAATTCATATGGTTATTTTAGTTCATCCAGTTATTGTTTTATTATCGAAAATATATAGATCTTTTATGTAACTGTCTCAAGAACAATAAAATAAACATTTTATTGTATCAAATTACTGTTTTATTACCGACAATGCAAAGATTTATTTATCTATAGTGCGCAGCAAGTTTTTTGTTTTTTTTTTTATTCACCAGCTACATAAAATATATCCATACAATTTCGATAATAAAACAACAGCTGAATTAGCTAAAATAATCGCATGATTCAAATAATTATCTTTATAATTAATGCAATCAAAACGGCCGGTAACGTTATTAACCTTCTATTATCTCCGGGCCCACTTGGGCTGCGTTCAAAAACATCACCCGTGTGCACACGAGCGTTGTTCTATCTTTATTCAACTTTTAGTAAATAACGAAGATAGAACGACGCTCGTGTGCACACGGTGATGTTTCCGAACGCAGCCTTGATAGTCACGAAAATTTATCCAGGGCGTGGATCGTGGGTCTACTCAGGGCCAGCGGTTTTTAATAGTATTTCAGAGATAAGGCAAAAGATTCAAATGATTTTTTTGTAATTTTTCAGGATTATTTTCTTTGATTCGTTTATTGCTACGCCAGCATCCATTAATTTTATTTTTAAAGAATTTATACACAAACGAAATATCCTCTTAAGCCATGTATCCACGATACTAGAATTCGGTTCGAGTTCTCGGACCGAGAAATGTATAGCCAATCAATTTGCAGCTTTTACGGAAAAGCGGTAATTTTATACTTATATATATTTTATATCTATATAATATTCTATATTTATATTTTATACCTATATTTAATTTTATAGCCGATACACTTCGAACCGAGATCTCTGACCGAGTTCTAGCATCGTGGATACAAGGTTTGAAAAAAAAATTTCATATCCAAGATTTAGTATGCATCAATATAATGTATTAGTATGTAACCGAATTCGCGCTAATCGTAAGAAAAAGTGTATATTTTAACGAAATAAATGTTATATACTTAAAAACAAGTAACAAACAACGCCATTTTATTTAACAATTCTCATTTGATGTATATTGATATATATAATATACTATATTATTTATACTGTATTATTAGTACTATATTATTTGTATTATATTTTATTATCGAATATATATATATATAACAATTCAAATACATGTCCGTGTATATTGATTGTGTGCACTAGTTGATTAGTTATGGAAGCTAGATCTGGCGGATATCAGGTTTATTCAGATTTAGAAATTATCTAACAAGAACAAATACAAGGATACAATAATACTGAACTTGTGCAAAAAAGGAAATATTGAAATACTATTAAATATGCTATTTAAAAATAAGATAAAAATCTATTAATACTATATCTATTTTACTATATATCCGAAAAATATGTTCTTATTCCAAAATACGTAAAAGTAAAATCTGTTGGCCAAAATGAATCGGGTATCCGTCACACAATTAGAAGTTAGGCTATACTGTATGTAAAACATAATTTTTATATAGTAAAGTACATATAGAATTTTTAAAATTAGTTTTTATAGTATAGGAATATTCTTCCAATTAGTTTCTCTTTGATTTATAAGAAATCAACAATTGCAGATATCTACGTATGTAAAATATTGTTATTCTACAAATATATATACTATAAGAAATTTAATTTTGAATATAACAAATATTTCTTCTTTTTAAAATTCTGGAAGACCATTTTAGTCTCCTTTTTTCTCCTCACTCAACAATTCAACTTTTAACTTTTTGGATGGAAATATCACAAAAAGAGATAATTGAATTATGCAAAGAATAAAACCAACTGCATTCTGAAACTGTTTGAAAAAGTTTAAAATAGATACCAGCCATAATTTGCAATGTACATTAAAAGCTTATCTTGCGTAGTTATTTTAAGTTTTTAACTGCAAAGAAAATACTTACAATAACAAAAACATTGTTGATGATAAGACCGTATAGAAACCACAGAAAAGAAACTAGGGTACCCATAAAGATTAGTGGAAATGGAAGAATTTCTGTGTTTTTTGTTTTTATAACTTCTTTCTGAAAAGTGAGAAATATTTTTATATTAATATAAATCTTTTAATAATTTCTTACAAATATGATAAAAATATTTAATATACATAGAAAAATTATGAACACATCTTACAAGATGCATAAGAGGAGCTGCAATTAAGAGAAAAAGGAGTACTGTAACCACTATGCCAAATCTAAATTCGACATTTGTTGGATGTTCTATTTGAGCATAGACAAGCAGGATTATCACAAAGATTGTACCAGCCATAATTTGCAATGTACATTAAAAGCTTATCTTGCGTAGTTATTTTAAGTTTTTAACTGCAAAGAAAATACTTACAATAACAAAAACATTGTTGATGATAAGACCGTATAGAAACCACAGAAAAGAAACTAGGGTACCCATAAAGATTAGTGGAAATGGAAGAATTTCTGTGTTTTTTGTTTTTATAACTTCTTTCTGAAAAGTGAGAAATATTTTTATATTAATATAAATCTTTTAATAATTTCTTACAAATATGATAAAAATATTTAATATACATAGAAAAATTATGAACACATCTTACAAGATGCATAAGAGGAGCTGCAATTAAGAGAAAAAGGAGTACTGTAACCACTATGCCAAATCTAAATTCGACATTTGTTGGATGTTCTATTTGAGCATAGACAAGCAGGATTATCACAAAGATTGTTACCTTGTATATTAATTTAAGCACTTCTCTCTAGAAAAAGAAAAGGACATTACATAATAATCAGAAAATCCAAGTTTAATTTGAACTCTTCAAATTAAACATATTTTAATAAAGCCTTTTGTCAGATACCGTATTTGGAGCATAATAGTAATACACTATCGAATATATAATATTTATCAGTAAACCAAATATGTTAACATTTATCATAGTAGCATCATTTAACATCAATGCGTATCGAAGCATCAGTATGCATCTAGAAGAACATTATTAATTTAATCACATAATGCATTTTACTTATTCATAATTTTCTTAATATTATTATTTTATTGTAATGCATATGTGAATATGAATATTCAGTTTTCAATAATTAATTCAATAATTAATCAACAAAGTCTTACAAAATATAGTATTATTTATAAAATGCATGGGATTTAGTTATTAAACAATTTTTGTACTTTAATTACATTTAAAATGTGTGTGTGTCTATACTTACAATCCTACGCCACCAAGAAAAGGCATTGGATCAGTTCCTTTGGCTGTACCTTTCTTGTATATGTCTTTGCATATTAATCTACAAATTATAAAATATAGCTGTATTAAAAATAAGTAGCATTTTTTTTTATTAATGCAAATTTTATAACTTTGGATTGCATTGAATTTAATAAGAAGTTTTAAGAAACAATTCATATTATATCTCAGTAGTAAGCAGAAATTAAAAATGATGAATTGTGAAATATGATAAGGAGTATAAGAGCCATTATTGCAGCATAATACCTGATACAGTATAATATCAATAGCAGCAAATGTTTTAAATTTAATTTCTTAATATTTTTTTTAAATATTCCTTTTTTCTACATATGTACGATATTAAAATACATATGTGAAAACATTTTAATTAAAAACTTTCATTATATATGTATCTCTCTTTGTCTTTCTCTCGTTTATTAAACTACATTATATTTATTAAAAAGATAAGATATATTTAAATGAAAATATTATTACTTTTTGATATACTTACGTTCCAGCTAACATTTGTGCCATTGTAACATACATGGCGCAAGATCCAACAATTTCTTTGTATTGTTCCAAGACCATTTTGCTCGATTCGTGTATGTCAGTTGTTTATGCTTGTTACAGTTGTACACCACTCTCGCCAATTATTGCAAATTGTTATCAATGTCAAGTGCTGCAAATTAATCAGATATAAACTGTGGTCATAGATATAGAGAACTGATTCGCGGCAATAGATTAAATTGGATCGAATGACATCAGAGTGCACTTGAATACACTCATCAAACTGCACTGAATTCTTATTTCTTTATTCAATATGATTTCCTGTATGAGATATAGTAATGTTTCCTTCTAATTCTCTTTCGAATTTCCTTTACTTCCTCATTCTTTCCTTAATTCGCTTGTAATCTTTTTTCTTGAATTTTTCTCAGTTTCGTCTTCTTAATTTCTAGGTGTCAAATTCGTTGAATTCCATAAATCCGTCGTTGTTTACCTCTAAACATGTGTAGAATGATAAATCAGATAAAATCAAATCCAAGGTTAAGTTAGGTTTCAACTAGTATGATTGTGCAACCTGTTAGGTATTATATATTTACACAGGCTGATAGCCGCCAAGAGCGCCAAGACTCCTGCCGGTTATCATAACAGTTGCGTGCATCAGTACTATCAGTGGCAATAATCAGTGGGCCGCTTCTGCACCATTCTGCACTTTATTTCACTCCATAACTGCGTACAAAATTGAAAGATAGAGGTTAGATGCTTTCTGCGTCACATGTTCTGTTGAAATGGCAACAATAAGGACATACTACAATGTATACTTATTATAACAGTATAACATATTATTGTAAAATAAAAAAGTATTGTCAATAATTTTTATAAGATAAATCTAACTTTTAATGAAAATATTTTCATTTTAAATTAATTACTTTTCCTGCTTTTATCTGAATTACAGATAAAATATGAAATTATATTTTGTTTTAATATTAAACATAAAGTTTCTTGAAATGTTAATAAATGAGATATTTTATATGCTTATACAGTATTGAGCAATGTAACACTGTGTCACAGTTGAAATACATTGTATTGAATTTGATATTGGCAATGTGTCATCTTGCTGGAAAATATATATGCACTATATACATAGATTTAATTATCTCTATATTCTGGTTTAGAATTATACAGTGCTTTAATGGTCATATATGTTCTATTATAATCCTTAATTGCTTCAATATGATTTCTCTTGATTCCAGGAATAATCTTCTTTCTAATATTCAGTTGATAAACATGTATATCTTTTTGAGGTATTTCAGCTTCATTCTGTATACTTTTATTAAACAACGTAATTTTTATAATATCTAATGCTTCTCCTAAAACAGTAAAAATATATATATATATCATCTGCAATAAAATATAAAGAATGTTTCAGAAATAGATGGTCAAATTTTAATAGCAAATTTTACTCATTTTGAAAATGAGGAAAAAAGATTGTGTCTGTGCACGCGCGCATGTACAAATACCTATCTGAATATAGATATGGAAACATTTTTTCAAATTAATTGAAATAATTTTTTAGTTATAAGTTTTTTTTATTCTAGAATAAAGAGAATATGTTTAGATTATTATTTCTGAAACAGTCTGTTTAAAATGCATTAAGATAGATTATATGACACAATATACATTATGAATCTTATGATACTTACGTTCATTTTCATGAAGTATCAAGTCGTCGAAAAAAGCGATGTTTCGTATAAATAAATTAAACATATCTTCCATGTCAGATGAATGGGTAAGAAATTCTGGATTACAAATCGCGAGATGGGATAAAAACCTAATGCCCAGTTTTAATATTTTGTGTTGAACCTTTTTGATACCAAGCCAAAAATTTTGATCCAACTTTTCCGGATATGTATCAGACAGATGTTTTTCCATATTCTGCTCACTACTTTTCGTCTGACATGTATAATTTTTATAATTAATTTTCTTTAAGATATAACACTTTTTAGAAACAGAGAATGAATTCTGCCACTCAGTATTATCAATTATATCTAATTTAGTTTCGGAAGATTTTTTCAACATATTAATTGTGATTCGTAATAGCTTCATATAACAATTACACGATTCTGAATTCTCAATCCTTAATAAATTATTATTTGTCTGCAGAATATCCCACACAGATGATATTAACCCATGTGTTATATTTACAGTAGTGAGAAAATCTGGATGAAAGTGCTCCAGTTGCATTATAAGAATTTGTAAAACACAAGCATCTGAAAGCATAGAATGTGTATTTGTCATTATAGATCTGTCCCTTTTAAAATAAAAAACTAAGTAATAAAAAAAATTGTAATAAAAAAAACTCTGTAAAAATGTCAAATTTTGTGAACTTATTATTTCAGAATGGTATGTTACCTGGTGTAAAGTGTAAAGCACCTTTCCATCCTTTTACTGCCATTGATTCTGTTAAAATAATAATAATTAATATCAAAAGATACAAATCTTTTATTAGATATGCACAATATATACTAACGTGAACTACTGCAGAGTTTCGGTATAAATTCAGTATAGCATTTGAAAATCATTAGGAAATCTATTAATGAAACGTAACAGATTGATAGTGGCCTCGAAAACACAAGCTCTTTGAAAATAAGACAAATATATTCTAATCTGGAAAGATAATCGTATTTACAAATTTGCAAACATTTAATCATGAAGATAATATTGTCGTACCCTTTCTTACAGTAACCTACTTTCCGCTGTACATTACATAGTACTTTTATTATTGCATTTATAAGACCTGTAAATTGATGAGATCTTCTCTGTAAGTAATAATATTTATCAATTATTATTAAAGATATAAAGATATTTTATCTGATAGAAAACTGATACACATCTTAAAGAATAAAATTTTTGTACTCACAACACGCCCTATTAAAGTAACGCATTCTAGAATGATCTCAAGAATTTCAAATTCCTGATTTTTTTTCGGCCATGCATTATAACGTGTCATTTGTGGTAGGTAACGATTATAGCACTCATCATTACATGTGAGCAGTAGTGACTTTCCTGCCAAGTAATTGCTTAAATATGATGATTCTAAACTGATACGAGAAAGTGCACCGAGCAATCTTCTCGCCTCGATACCGCGTTCTCCTTCATGCCATGCATTTGGTTCGCACTCGGACTTGATACAAATATTATGATTCTCATAAACATTAGAAAAATATAGATCGTTCATATCTCGAATATCATCGTTTCTCATGGCTTGAAAGATCATTTGCAAAACCTCTACAACATTCAGCATTAGCTCCCTCATGGTCAAAACTAGCTGAAAAAGATGAAAATGCATATACATATTTTTTCATTGTGATTAATTCCATATAAACGCACTGCAATGTCACATTTATGTAGATTGAGATATCTTTTTATACCTTATTAATTATTGGTATACATTTTTCCGATTCTATCTCGGTATTAACTTTCCTCTCAATGGCTGCTATTTCAAGTAAAACAAATTCTATTGTCAATTTTTTCTCATCTACTATTGTAATTACTGGTTTTACCAAATCAGGATTTTCTGCAATGGGTAAAGAACCATTGTATTAGTATATTTTTTGTATAAAACAATAATTATAATAAATACTCTATAGTATATTATATAATTCTCTCTATACTCTATGTATATAATTATAATACTCAAATATATCTCTACATACCAAAAATCCTAAATGTTTCTTCTTCTTGTAAAATAGGCAAATTTCTTCTTCCAGTCTTTTCTATGACCTTGATATTAACAATGGGTTTTTCTGGCAATGATGCTTCAAACATTAATTCTGAAATTCCCGCAAGTGGAAAATCTAAAAAATATTTGAAATACTAAGAGATTATAAGACTTAATAATATATATTTCATTTTTCTTTAGCATACTCACAAGTACTGCATGTCTGAAGTTGATAATCGGTTTTCTTGTAGATATTAGCTTGTACACATACTTCTTTTATTGGATTTTTATTCGTATTTGTTTGTCTATTAAATTAAAGTTGATTTTATATACATTTTAAAAATACTGACTTTAATAATATGTATCAAACAATTTAGATTTTTAATTTTCCATAGTATTAGCTTACCGATCAATTGAAGTGCTACATTTGCTTCTATTAATAAAAGAAGTATTCATGTACAATGTTTGTGGTTCTTCTAATTTAATATCTCTAGATTCTAATCGTTTACAACGCTCCTGAAGATTTCCTATTTCTAAATTCTGTGAATTAATAATTAATATTATTTTTATTTTTGTGATAATAGAATATATAATATATTATAAAATATATATTCACTTGTAATTCTAATTGTGTTTTCAACTGTTCTTTATCTTTGTAAATTTTGTTGATCTCTAATCTGTGACTATTGGCTTGTTCCTCAATTAAACGCATCTTTTCTAATTTCTCATTTTCAGCTCGTAACTGAATTTGCTGTAATCGCTGTCGTAAATATACAGTTTCACCATCTTTGGTTATAAAGTCATTCCGTAACTTCTTTATTTCATTTTTTAATTTCTCCAATTCCTTATCATCTACATATAAATATATATAAAGAAATTATATAAACAAACAAAATACTTTCTCACATTTGTTTCTTAATTTTGTATATATAATTACCTGATACAATATAGTTATTTCCCTTCTGAAACGTTGAGTTGTGACTTTCTCTATTCATTAATTTGTTTCTAAATTGAGAATAATTAATATCTACAATATCCTGACTCTTGCCCTGTATATCTTTTTTCATCATATATAAGTCAGACTTTTCCATAGGTTGTAATAACTTTAAACGTGATGTTTCACCGCAGGCAATGATAGATGATCTCTCTGGCAAACCTGATTTCATTGAGTGCGAGCCACTTTCAAACGGTTTCGAATTGTCTAATATATTGCTCGTCTTGAAAATAAAGTTTGTTATATTTTTGAATTTTATTGCATATTCTTAAACCAAGTATTTTCTTAACGTAAAAGCAGTACCTGCGAACATGCTTGAGATGCAATCAGATCCATTTCTTGGATATCTTCTTCGGCGAAATCGTCACCCCAGAGATCATCATACTGCGCATTTTTGTTCTCCTGTGCCTTGCTATGCTGCGGATCCCTTCCGGGAGCGTTGAGTCTCGCTCTTTTCGCGGACACACGATAATCATCCGAGTCCTCAGGCCGTTTAAACATTGTGATGCTAAATATTCTCTATTATCAAACGTCATAATATGAAGCAAAACAGTTTCAACCCTCCTTTACGCGGTTTTCTTCGTGCAATTCACATTTTTTTTCTTAGCAACAGGAATTGCACATATCGAAGGCGTTTCATATTGTTCTGTCGCGATAAACGAGCAAAAGATCGCAATTATGGAACTATACAAAGCCAGTCATATTTCGGCAAAATGATCTTGGCTGCATTCGGAGTTTGGGACAACACGCTCACGCTTGCATGCTGTTGCGCTAAAAGCGTCGTTCTATCTTTGTTATTTACTGAAAGTTGAACAAGGACAGAGAACGCATGCGCAGTAGCGTAGCATATATATATATATATGTATATATATTATACTGAATATCTACACATTGAAATCGTTAATTAGTCGTATTGTTGCACTAGAGTAAATATATAAAAAATGGTTTAAAAATTTTTATCGATTTAAATAATATAAGTTTATTATTCATAATAATAAATAATATGATTAATGATTAATGTGATTGAGATTTGTTCAAATAATTTGATAATATTATACATATTTTAGTTTAGAGATATATATATATATTTATATTTAAATTATCATAAAATGATTCACATTTTACCTGTACTTAAAATGATTCACATTTTATCTGTACTTCTTTTTATTTTATATAAGATAAAATCAAAAATCATATTCCTATTTTTTTTACACTTTTTTCTTGTTGCATTATTTTATTTGTTGCGATAAATTTTAATTCTTGGTAATATAATTATATGTTGAATAAAACCAGACATTATTAGATTTAATATATACACTGATATAAATACACACACAAAACATTCTCTCTTACTCACTCTCTTTCTAAAGAAGCTTAAGCAAAGTTGATACAACTATGTGATTGTTTTATATTGAAACATATAATATTCAAACTTCCTTATCGATATTGGATCTTTGTCCAGTGTGTCAACTTAATCTAAATTCATATTTGAACTACATAAAACATACTTTCAATTTGCTGGCATACTTTTGTTATTAAATTAAAATATCACGTACATTTTCATTGTTTGAAGTAAATGTTTTGGTTTTTTTGTAATGGTTCTTATAAATTCTACCAATCACTTTTCAACTTATCAAATATGTAATCAATGATATTAAATTAATAATACTGAACAAGATTCAATGAATTTAAATAATATTAAGACTAGAGAGAAGATTAACATTAATAATCCAACTCATAATACTGCAATATTGCTTGTACATGTAGGAAACACTCATTTTATAATTAATGTTTACACACTTATGTGTGGTGAAATTTAAAGTTTGTAAAAAATATAAACATTCTAAAACTATTTAGGCAGAAAGATATACTCTATAACATACATTTTTAAGCTCTCAAAGAATATACTTGTTTAAAACGCAAATTTTGTTTATACTTCATATATATATGATAAATATATGTATAATAAGTATATACAGCTTGATTCAAGGCACCTTTCCCAGTATAATAAAAAAAAAGCATAACTTAATTCATGACAAATAATTTGCTGTTATACATTTCTCCCCGATTCGATTTAACTAACAAATACAAGTACATACATTTAGGAACTATTAATCGGGATGTAAAAACAGAAAAAGTTAGTAAATTCCTACACTATCTTTTGGAACAAATTAATCTATGATTAATTACAATATCCCATTCATGAAGAAGATAATTTATCGGTAATTTACTTACCGCGCGATGTAATACGAAAATTATAAATTATTTAACAGAATGCGTAATATCATATATTACAGAACGCGATATAATGATCGAAAGTCATCTGATAAAATTAAACATCTCCATGTATTAAATTAGACATTATCGAATCCATCTTTATAACTTGTATTTTCGATGTCAATCCTTTCGTTGAGTCCACATTGTATGAAGACCAATAACTTATCAATTCTGGAAATTTATTGTTATCGATGTATTCGACTGAGATAGAACTAAATTGATTACGTGAATTCAAGTTTGGTTGACAATCAAGTCCATGGCACAATAGCGTTACATCACTTTGACTAGCATTAACAGATTGAACATCTGTGTAATTTATGAGAACTATTAGGACTGTTTCTATAAATCTTTGCTCTGTAATCACCGCTTTTTCTACACGATTGAATAGTAAATCCGTCCATTGCCAAAATTTAATGGTAAACCCAAAGGTATAAGGTTTACCCGAAGTCATTAAAAATACCGGCTTCGATGCAAACGCGTTCGAACTCACGTGATCCCAAATGGTTATCGATTCGTTCGTTAATTTTTGCAGCGTTAAATTTGCACTAGTGCGGCAAAGTTGCCCTGGACATACTCCTTCGTTTTCTATAGTCAAATGGTGATAAGGTGTAGGCTTCCAACTATATTTTTTATCGTATTGTTTTACTATTTCAAACAATCGTGGTGATTTTAATTCTGCTACAAATTTCGTATGTACTTCTTGCATTTTCATATTGCGGAATAATTCTTCTAAAGTCATGAATCTTGGTACAACTGTAATAATAATAAGTGCTTATTAATAATAGTATGATATATAAACAGAAATTTTAAAATTTAAAATACAGGATTTATTTACAGTGTACATACGTTTTGCATTGTCATCATAACAATTATAAAGTATCTTGTTGTTAGAGACAAGATTATATATATCAATAGAAGTGCAATTATTGACTGAATAAGATTCCAGTAATTGACCAGTTTTGCCAGATAGAAAAGCAAGATACAACACATTTGCATCATTTACTACTACACTTAATAAATCTTCAATATCATCTGCATTGATATCTGGTAGAATAACTGGTAATTTGGAAAATGTATGAGTTGTGGCACTCCAATGAATCGTTCCAGCAATGGGATCTATACTAACAAGCAGGCCTTGTTCACCAGCAACAATGCAGTCAGGCTTTCCAGATTGATCGATATCAATACTAGCGCAATCTATAATAGCAGGCGATTTTTTTAATGGAACCAGCCATAGTGGCAATCCACTACTCCCTTGCATTGATATAACTCCTCCTCCTTCTGGAGGTATTTGTCTTTGTATCATTGTATTCTTTGTATCATTTCCTCTGTATTGTTCACCACGAAGAAGGAATATCAGATTATATGGAGATCCAGGTACTGTAGTAATAGGCCCATGTATTTCTGTAATTAATATAATATAAAAAAATTACATTTTAAATTATTTTATACTAAATTATATATTAAACATTTAACATTTAATGAAATAATTATTAGTATTTGATACAAATATCACATACAAAGTATAAATAATTGTATTTTTTTTTACGATTATTTATTTCAAAAGAGAACAAGAATTGAAAATATTATATACAAGTATAGTTCATGTAATAATAATAATAAACTTACCAACATCTTGTAAAGTTTTATCCCATGATATGGACGATTGCGATTCGATAATTGGTGGACAAATCATTGAATTGTCACAAGGTAATACATACAAAAAGATAATTATTGTAACAATGCATAATAATATAGATGCAAATAGGCAGAAACGCCTTATTGGCGACATATCTCTCCTTTTCCAGAAATCATTCTGCTCACTTTCTTCAATTATCATTACCGGTATATCATCCTGGTAACATTTAATTGTATTTTGTCTACTTCTTGTGCTATTTCCTAGATTTTGTGTTTCATCCAGTGGACAATACATGCCATTTTCATGACCTGAATGTAGTTCCTAAACAAAAACAGACAATTATAATATATTATAAAATAAATATATTATAAATAAAAATTTGAAGTATTACAAGTATTAATAGTGTCATATCTTCTATCATACACATTCATACTAGAAATACATTTATGCGAATTATCTAGCTAATATATAGAAACAAATTCAATATAGAAATCATTTCAACATAATATACTTATTGTTAGATACAAATCTAAAATATGATAGACATAGATTATTATATAAAATGCATATAATTATAAGGTTTACAATTAAATAACAAACATATATTTTTTGATCTTTGAATCTAAATAATAGAAAATATCTTATTTTCCTAATTTTATATAGATTTTGCTTTAATTAATAATACTTTAATTTTTCGAAGGCTCAAATTAAATTTTATGGAGACATTCTTTTGGAATATGTATTTTTGTAATATTTGTCATATATTAATATTTCTCACAGCTATTGTCGTGGTATTGTCGATCTTGTAGGTAATATGATTAGGTCGAGTCAAACGTTCTTCTTCATCCTCGGTATCGGTATTGCTCATACTCTGCGGTAAAGGCGTGTAACCTTTGCCACTGTGATCTGTCGACATTTTGAATGTAATATCAAACGACTATCACTTTTATAATTGTTTCTCCTCTACAATTGCGTAATTATTATTATTGCAATATTGCCATAGTATAGCCAGGTACGTCTGCAAATCCAGCCAAGGATATTAGTTAACGTATGTACAAAAAATACGCAATAGAGAGAAACCTGAAAACGTCCATTTGCGTGATTCTGCGCGCGTCATTTCTTCGTGGAAAACTTATCTTAATATAGGTGCGTTCAAAAATCTACTCGGTGTAGAATAGCGTTTGATCTGACCAATCAGAACAGAAGTACCGAAAAATTCTTTTGTCCTGATTGGTCAATCAAAAGCTACAAGATAGTGGATTTTCGAACGCAACTCTAATAATAAAGTTTGAATCCATTGAGCTCTATAACTATAGAATAAAAGATTAAGATAAAAAAAAAAGATTAAAAGAAATTTAGTCCGTTACATATAAATATAATCTCATTTAATACAAATTTATACATTATCTCTCTATATATATAACATTAGATAGATTAGATTAAGATGTTACGAATTTTAAATGTTTATATATATCGAAATTAGTAAAGCATCAAAAGTTTGACTCAAGATATAGAATTTTTGAAATCGTTTAATATATTTTGTTCCAAATTAAATTTTTTTTTCACATTTATACTTTTTATTACGATACATATAGAGCGCTTATACATACATGTTTTCTGCATACTCTAAGTATACAGATATTATGATATATCTTGTCAGCAGAATCCGTAACACATTTTTCGTCATATATATTTTAATGAGCAGCGTTGTTGCGTCGTCCGCGCCTTTTGCGACTACTGCCAGAAGGACGATTTGACGACGAGGCCCACTGCTCGTAGAAGCGTTCGGCCTCGAGCCATTCCTGATACTTATACCACCATTCTTCCCACTTGATATAATCATCAAGAGTGAGATCGCGAAGGTAACCTCTAGCTTTATAGTAGTCGTAACGGACGCGTACGTCGTCCCAACCCTCGAAACCTCTCGGCCCTTGCGCCAGAAGCGACTCGGGGTAATGTCCGGGTGGCGGCGAATCGTAACCTAGACGCGCGATTCTCTCCTCACCCTCTATAACGACCTTCATCGCGTTTTCGCCGTCTTTTGTGATGCGCATATTTTCCATGTCCCTACGATCCACGCTCCACTGTGCCATTTTACCAAATCTATATAGAAAAATACACACAGAAATTTATCGTTATTAAATGAAAAAAATTAAAGATACAATGTATTTCAAATTTGTCCGAGTTTTATATTGTTTTGTATTGAGTAATATGGTTTCATGAAATACCGTTCAGATAATGTCATTCTCGGTGGTCCAACATGGGATGTAGTGGAGGAACTGTCGCTGTCGTCACTGGGCGAGGATTCCGGCGGAGGTCGCATCATTTGTGGTGCTCCATGACTCGTATGTGTTTTTTCCACTTTAACTGCTTTACGCATCTGCACAATTTTAATACAAGCATTCCTAATATCATATAATTTTAAAAGAAATGTCCCACTGTATATAACTTTTAATAAGTTAGCGTTCAAAAAAAAAAAAAAAAAACTAATCGTAATATAATTCTCGATTTATTCTACATTGTATACTATAATACTATATATATAGTATACAAATATGTTTACACTAGAAATTCTTTCTTTGTAGAATTTGCTCATTTTTACAAAAGCCTTTTTCAAGAAAGAAAAAAGGTGAACGATCATTTTACCAATGGGATGGGATCTGGTACTCGTGGATCTTCCGGCAATCTGCTATGATGTTTCTCTTTACGGCGAATCTTGGCTTCTTTCTCCTTGAGAATCTTGTAATCCTTCTGATGACGCGGTGGCGGCTGCGGTGCCGGTGGTGGAGTACGCGGACGCGGTAACGGCGGCGATCGCGGTCTGGCACGCGGCGGTAAAGCTCGCGAACTGGAAGCAACCACTTCCTTAGGATGCGCTCTGGCTCGTACCGGTGTGATCGATCGGGAACGCGAGCGGGACGGCGGCGCGACACGTCGTCGTTCTTTCGGCGAACAAACGGAACACGATCTATCGGAGCACGTGGTGCCTGTGCTGGGACTACGAGCGGCCGGTTGTCTGCCTCTATTGTGTTCGCGGGAAGAACGCTCGCGTGGTGATCGTGGACTCCTCGCTCGAGGACTACGCGGTCGCGGACTATGGGGACTGCGTGGTCGGGGGCTTCTCGGGCTTCTAGGGTGTCCTCTGCTGGGTTCGCCGCTGCCACCGACGTATAACTCCTTGTATCCGCTGTGACGCCATCTATTCGGATCTCGTTCTTCTGCCTCTAGCAGCTTCTTATTCCAATAGCTTGATTGCGATTCGCGAGCTTTCCTCATTACATTGTCTATCTCTTTTCGTTTGCTGGAACTTTCGCCATGTGGTCTGGGTTGCGACACGCTCGTGTCCATTCGCAGCCTGCTTGAGCTGCTACCGCTACCGCTGCCACCTCTTCTTCTATCATAATCTCGAGACGACATTTCTAGCAACAGAAATTTAATTGTTTTATTTCATTTCATGTTGAATTATTACAGTATATACAATCAAAATAAAATTTAATCAAATTATATTGAAATGTATAACTAGGCATTTACATTTTATAAAATGTGATATATTATTATGATATAATTATAATTTAGAATTTTGTCTAGAGTTACTAATTAAATATATACAAATGTATATCAAATAATCTTGGAAGCATTATTACATAAGATATATGTGAATAAAACTCGATATATTTATGATTTATCTTCTTAGAATAGATGCAAATAAGAATAATACGATAGAGAAATATGAGCCTTGGGATATGTACTATAAAATACTTGTGGAATATTTATCTTACGATTAATATACTTTCATTTCTATAGTAAAATTAGTTTAAACTTTTAATATAAATCCTTTCCATACATAGATAGGCAACCAACCATTCTATTATAGAGGTAAAAGAAAATCAAAAGGAGTATATTCCAAGTATTTTCTAGCACATCTACCACTGCCTGTGTGTGTGTGTGTGTGTGTGTGAGAATTTGTATTTGCCTATTATATATATATTATCATGGTATTATTATTTGAATCTATCCAAACAAAATAGTTCGAAACCAAAATTTACCTTATGATAAAAATGCAAGATGGAAGACCAAAGGTACAGCGAAGAATATCTAATTAATCCAGATATAGAGCACGGTACAGGTATCAATAATGTTAATCCTCCGTAGACAATACTGCAACCATAAGGATAATACGCCGGCCGCCGCAAAAGACCAGAAGGAAGTACCAGAAGCACTCGTCCTTAGAATCCGACTGGCCTAAGTGAAAAATTCTACATGTCACAAATCTGGCGTCGTCGAGTCGAGAGAAGATGTTATAAAGTTAGCATTCTCTAATGTTTCGGGGGATTTTTGTTCTCACGTGAATCTCTGATTATCTCTTTTTTTTTTTTTATTCTCTCTCTCTCTCTCTCTCTCTACAGTTCACATAAATATATGATACGTAATGCGTCGTCCGCTGCAAAGCGAACACATCGCCGGACAATGCGATGCCTTACCATCGGCCACTCACCGCACGTCCAGAGATCCATGCGTGCCGCGAACGGTTCCGCGCGCGGAATCAAACTCCGGGACAGAGCTCCCGGGGAACCCGATATTATCGCGCGAGCGCGCGCGAGGGATCGTCAACGGCCTTCGAGGAGGAACGGACCGATGGTGTCGCGATCGCGGTCGATCGCGATCTCGCGACGAAAACGCGTCCTCCTCGGGCGAGGTAACGAGCTGCAGTCGGCGACACTCGCGACGACGGCGGGTGTAGCGCGGCCGCGCGCCCAATTTAGAATCGACATTTAGCCGTGAGATTTACGACTCCGGCAAACACGATTCACGCGCGAATGGACAACAACGTTCATCCTCGCGGCGGGCATCTCGCTATCCCGTTTGCCCGTCACAGCGAAAACCGGGGCACATCGCTCGATACGCGGTCACTCGCGACGCGACATGCTCTACTTTTATCTCTATCCCTATTAGAGGGAGACAACACATCACTTTTTTTTTTTTTTTTTTTTTTTTTTTTCAAGGCCATTACAAAGAAGTTTCTCATTTTTTGTACGATATATACATTACATAAAATATATAATATATATTATTATCTATTTTTAATTTGAGTAAAAGAAAGATGCAATTGTTTCACCGGACATTATATCCTCTTCATCGTATTTACTAATTATAATTAGTAATGATTAAAAAATTTATTTTTATTTGTATTCTTTTTTTCTCGATTGCGTGGATACGACGCCACACAGTTTCGCGTATGTCAAAGCTCCCACGCGGGGGGACTTCGAAACGCGTTAAACGGCGGTATCGCGCGCGCGCGCGCGCCCGAAACGACACCGAGGGGGCGGGGGCGTTTACCCGGGTAAACGCCAAATCGCCCGACGAAGTCGCGGAATGCGATTGGAGAGAGAACCGCCCGAGGAGAGAGAGTAACCGGCAGAGAGAACGCGCGCGCGCGCGCGCGCGTTCACACATCTGCCCCCTTCGCTCCGTCAATTCGTAAAAGCGAACGTTGACGGCGCCTCCTTTTCGCTCCCATTTTTTTCTCCCTCTCTCTCTCTCTCTCTCTCGTGCGTGTCCTCACTCTCTCTCTCTCTTTCTTTCCTGCCGCAGCTTGCTGCATACACACATTCGCGCACCAGATTCCACCCTCTCTCTTCTCTTTCTCTCTCCCTCTAGCATTGACTCTTACTTAATGCCGCCGTCACACAAACTACTAGCGAATCGCGAAAATCGTACACGTCAAGGTATACGTTTTCTCGCGTGCACGTTCGCTCACGCGCTCGTTAAAACTCACGGAAATTCGCTTGCGCGACACCAAAAATCAATCGCCCATCTAACAAGCGACGCGATCGACCAGAATAATATTTTCTTTCTTATTCTTTTTTTGTTTGCCGGAAGCCCACGTGTATCGCGGGACGAACGGACACTCACTTTTCTTAACGCGACGACCCGATAACTTGCATTTTCTGGCACGTGTTCCGGCCAGATTCGTTCTCGCGTAAACGTCGAATATGTTCACAATGGACTTACTTGGGAGACGGTTTCTCTCCCATCGCTCAACCATCGAGCGTAAACACCGACATAGTTGACAAACTTGATACTCACTGCCGCGAATACTGTGATTGGTCGAGTCATTTTATGCGAATTGCGTTCGATTTTTGAACGCACCCCAATTGAAAAATGTAATTTCCGATTGTGAATGACAGTTGCGGTTGCCAAAAGAAAATTGGCCAATTTTTAACTTTTTACCGAAAAGAAATCCGTATTCCCTTCGTTCTGATTGGTCCATCAAATGCTATTTTATTTGCCAAGTAGATTTTCGAACGCAATCTTGTGTTGCAAATTGGCTCCAAGTATTGGTCCAGTTGTGCCCTCTTACAAAAAGCGAATTAATGGCAGACCACGTGATCGTGTGTACATGTACATCATTCAATTATTATGTGAATAAATATTTATATTAATCATCAGAAACAGAAAAATTATAAAAATGGTGATTGCTATGGGATTTGAAGGTAGCGCGAATAAATTGGGCATAGGAATAATTCGAGATGAGCTAGTATTATCAAACGTGCGGCATACTTATATTACTCCACCGGGAGAAGGTAACCTCAAAGTAATATTTTGTACATATATCATGCGTAAATTTGTAAACACTTGACATAATATATGTGACGTAAGCCTTTTGATTATTTATTGAGCAAAATTTCACAACAGCTTTAAAATTTCTTGATAGAGATTTGTATCAAGTCTACTTTAGCCAATCTTTCTACCATTTATGTAACATATGATTCTAATAAAAACATTTTATTAGAAGAGTTAAAATATATGTACAAAACTTTTGTATAAAATATATACATGGTTACACATTAAATTTTACAATTTAAAATGACAAATAAAATTCTGCGAATTTTGTTGCTAATAAACATTGTCTAAAGTAGGCTTAATATTCATAAAGATTATGAACAGTTCTGATATAAATATACTAATATGTAATTTAGACATATCTTTTTATTAGGTTTTTTACCTCGAGAAACAGCCCAACATCATAGAAAACATATACTAGATGTCTTGCAAAAAGCCTTAGATGATGCAAAGATTAGCATGAAGGATGTAGATGTTGTTTGTTACACAAAAGGACCAGGAATGGGAGCACCATTGACAGTTGCTGCTTTAGTAGCTAGGACTGTTGCCCAGTTGTACAATAAACCTATAGTTTCAGTCAATCACTGTATTGGTCATATCGAAATGGGACGTTTGATTACTGGTAGTGAAAATCCTACCGTTTTGTATGTTTCCGGTGGAAACACTCAAATTATTGCATATTCTCGACAAAGATATCGTATTTTTGGCGAGACAATCGACATAGCAGTAGGAAATTGTTTGGACAGGTTTGCGAGGCTATTAAAACTCTCAAATGATCCCAGTCCTGGATATAACATAGAACAGTTAGCAAAAAAGTAAGCAAATTTTTATATTTGATTAATGTTCTGTTAGGATTTCATCTCAGAAATCCTCGATAAATATTAACCTTCAAGATCACACTTATGGGATCTCGAATGCTGGATTCAATTAAAATTTTATGGGTACGAAAAGGGGTGAGAAACTGGCACCGCTACCATACGTTGTGAAAGGGATGGATGTATCGTTCTCTGGTATCTTAAGTCATATAGAGGAACATTTATCCAAATGGCTCGATACAAAGGCATTTACTCCTGAAGATTTATGTTTTTCCTTACAAGAAACTGTGTTTGCCATGCTCATCGAAATTACAGGTAACCATTCGTTGAATGATTTTGTTCTTTCCTTGCTTGACATTAAATAATGTTGCAGAACGCGCGATGGCGCACGTGAGATCGAACGAAGTGTTGATCGTGGGTGGCGTAGGATGCAATGAGAGACTGCAGGAAATGATGAGCGTCATGTGTAAAGAAAGAAATGCAACTCTTTACGCGACGGATGAGCGATTCTGCATAGATAACGGCGTTATGATTGCAGTCGCTGGATTGCTCCAATACAAGTGCGAGGGCGGTACTCCTTGGATACAAACTACTTGCGTTCAGAGATACCGAACGGACGATGTACATGTTTCCTGGAGAGAATAAAATAATATTTTCAAGTAAGTTTGATATATTTAAATCACCATCTACCTCTCAATTGATACAAAACACATTCTAAAATTTAGATTATGCTTGAGTTTTCACACTCGAACGCGGTTTTATCTTAATCCTACTACCAAGGATAGTAATGAAATTATTCTATAACAGAATAATAGATTCGGTTGGGATATTTATTATTGTATCAGATTATATATATAATAATGTTCATATATATATGCAATCTTTGTAGTGCATTTATTTTATCTACGACCTCCATAATATTAATATGTTATCTTTCAAAAGTTTAAAAGTATTAGAATTTACTTGTTGCAAGCATTTAAATTAATTTGAATGTCTCTGGTCACCCGTGCTTTTTATATGGCATTTATGGTATTAAGAAAAAAGAAAAAAATTTTTTTAAAGTGACAAAGATAAAGATACTTAGAAACTTATTTTTTTACTAAATTGTCAAAAAAAAAAAAAAACTAAAAAAGTGTCAAATCTAAAAGCTTTGAATTTAAAGAATAATTGATTTTTAATAATTTAATTTTTCTACATAGAATAAAATTCTTATCACATTATTTTAATAAGGAAATTATATGTGAGTTTTGTAGATTAGTCTTTCAATGATTTATAACAAATGTTAGACGTCTTTTATATATGGACATTTAAATCTACATACTAAATCTACATACAAATTCGCGAGAGCGATTATGCGAATGTGCAAAAATACTGTTAAGAATCGATCACTGTATATTATTCGTGATGACCTCCATGCTGTCTCTAAAAATACCACCTCTCTTTCTCTCTCTCGGTGATGCCATCGTGTGGGCAACAAGCAGTCGCATTATCTGTATGAATGTAGTAACCTGATTTCGTGGCAGGCTGGATAGATTTCCTGTCGATCGGACAGCGATTTGCTTCGATATTGCAGCAGTTTCGGTCTTCTGCGGCCTTTAATCTTTTTTCCGACCGATTCGATATTGGCCTCGTTTCGATATGATATCGATCTGACTATTAACTACACGTGGAACGGTTCTTCGGCGCATATACGATGCTTTATCGATTCGCTCCTCGCGAAGAACGTTGGCGATGCGGAGGTCCAATCTCCTGGCTTCGTGTCGAAAATTCCAACTTTGTGAATTCCAATGATATTGCAGTGCGAGATCGCGCAAGCCAGAAAAGAAGGCCGGATAAGGGAAAAGAGGGATGGAAGCATCGATCGGGCATGATACTCTCTATAAAACGTAGTACATAAACAAATTATCGATAAAATTATTGTGACGCAACTATAACACATATATCGTTATTAGTATAATATTTAATATAATATTAATTGTTTATAAGTAATTTAAAAGCAATAAAATCTCTCCCTCTCTCTTTTTTTCCATCTCTCTCTTTCTCTCCCTCTCTCTCTCTTTCTCTCTCTCTCTCTCTCTTTTGGCTTTTAATTTTACATCTTCATATCTTTTCTTATTACAGCTAAAGTTAATTTAACGATAAAAGTTAAATGCGCGTTTCAAATTACTATGTGAGAAAAAATGTATAATTTATAGACATTTAATAATAATTAATAATAATTAATAACATTTAACAATAATTTATCTTATTAAATCCACAAATTAATTCTATATTATTATTTTGTAATTTATTAGACGATTAGAAGACGATGATTAATATCGAAAATATATCCACTCTCGCGGTGACGCTGCGCCCAAAAGTGATTATATGTCTTGTTGGCTGTGCAGAGGGAGAGAGAAAAAGAGAGAGAGACATAGGAATCGCCCGCACTTTAAAAGCACCGCTTCGTCACTGGAGCAGGGTGCGGGGACGACGCGCAACTCGGGGCGCACAGGATGGCTCGGGATAATCGCCAAGGCGCACCGCTGGCTCGTGTCCAAGTAGTGCCTCTGTCGGCGCCAACGGCAGTTACAGTGGCACATAGAGACTGTATCGTCACCTCTAAACTATCAAAAGAGAGCGGGCGACTTCAGGCCGGTAGTAGTAACGTTGGTAATCGTGCCGATAATCGTTCGAGTTTCTCGCGCGCTCGCTCGACTTCTCCTCCCTTTTTTTTTCTTTTTCTTTTTCTTCGCCGATCGCCGACCGGTAGCCAGATCGGCTAGTGGTATTTATCACGATTGTCCCCCGTCTTCATCTGATTATCTCTCGCGTCCGGTATCCCCGGCACGGGACGTTTCTTCTCGGAGCGCATCGCGCGCACCCTCGTATTCGTACCCCGACCGTACCCACATTAGCGTTTAATCGATAGACTTGCGGGGCGTCGATCGCAGCGCCCAGTGTGGAACAAGTGGTAGTGCCAGTGCGGTCGTCGCCGTCGTCGTCGTCGTCGTCGTCGTCGTCATCGTCGTCGTCGTCGTCGTCACTATTCGTCATCGTTATTACCAAAGCGGACATCGCGAGGCGATTTTGCCGGTTCGACGAGATGCGACATTCCAGCGCGACACGCAACGACGCGCCGTTTCCTCGGCCGAGCAGCGATCATGTTTAAAGCAGAAGCAAGAGAGAGGTGAGTAACGCGCCAAGAGATAATCGCGCGGAGACTGCTTTAGTTGCTGCTAGCTTGCTTCGCTCACGCCTCTCGTCTATTTCCGTATAGTAGCCGCCGCGCGACGCGTACCACCGGTACAGCACGCGTCGTTGTCGTAGTCGTCGTCAACAAGAATGTTCCCGGACCCAGCAAGATCCAGATAGCACGAGATTGTCCCCGTACATCGTTCGCGCGCTCTCAGCTGGTCGCCCTTGGATCTGTCAAGCCGCGCGTAGTACGGTTTGAGCGAGCCCCTTGAAGTCGAGTTCCAAGATCCGCTTGTAATCCGGGTCAGTGATTCGCTTCCCGTTTCGTTATTATAATCTTCACAAGCAGACTTTTAATTAATCGGAGGCTTAACGTTAATTTCGAGATGATTTCAAGTGGATAATAGCTGACGAAAAACGATATTTTTAAAATTAGCTTTTCTTTTATTAGTGGTTTTGCTCCGATATATTTCAATAATTGATGGATTATCGAAGATTTTTCTGTGGAAAATATAGCTTAAATTTGATTTTAAAAGACGTAAAAAATATTTGTGCAATTTTCAGTAACATATTTGCTTTCCACATTACGAAAATTGATTGTTTAAAAGAATAATTTTGATAAGAAAAAAAAGGAACATTTATGAGAGAGGTGAGAGATTTCTTGAAAGAGAGAGATTAGAATAGACATATCAATGTGAACGCTCAATTCCAGAGAGGATAAAATATTATTTTATATCGTAAAAATACGCGCTTTAATTATGTTACAGAAGAAGTTGCGATATAATTTTAGAGCAAGCCTTATCTCGGGTTTCCGTAGTGTTGCCCCTTACTACTGTCTGACAGGCACGGTCGTTACTCTACTGTCGCTCGTAAACTACCCTGTATCAAGCCTCGAGATAAACCTATTCGACGCTCGTCAAGCGAACATATCCTTTTCTCTCGAAGATAGGTGCTCTTTTATAACATAAACTACGAATGAATACCATTTTTTTTTCTTTTTTTTTTCAGCAATCGCTAGTGAATTATCCTCGCGAATTGTCAATGTTATTGATTCGACGCCAAGAAGTTTAAACGATGCAACCATGATGCAACCAATTGTTGCACTTGCCGTTAAATTTTTCGAATTCTCAGACCTTTTTGTGTTTTCTCTGATATTTTAAAAGTTGCGAAATGGAGAACATTTTCAAGATATTTACAATAGATATTTGAAACGTTCGAAAATGTAACATGAGATTGTTTCCTTGGAATATGATTCCGTTATCAAAATAACTCTTCTCGCATTTTTATATTATTCTCTTTTTTATGAATATTTGCATGGTACGTTGAAAACATTCTGCGAAAAACAAAAATATGCTAGAGTTTTCTCTAAATATTTCTAAAATATATATATATATATATATATGCAGAGAAAAAGTCTTTTCAAAAGAGTTTTCTCTGAGAATTTTATTCACTAAGCATTCTCGTATTACCACTGATGGCTGAGAAAAACGGACAAATAATTTTGAGAAATAACATAATCAATAATCGGGGCATCGCGACGGATAAAGACGCAAAATAAAGAATCGATAGAGAAGAATTTCCCGAAATAATGCCGAATCGAGCAATCTTTAAGCTGTCAGAAATTTGGTCGCGTATTAAGTAATCGCCCCATAATGATGCGATCCATCAATGGTGACAAATTTCGCGAGTAATTTCGTCAAATATATTTCCTAAACGAGATCTATTCGACACCGCGAACATCCCTCGCCGTTTTGTGTAATGCCCCTTATTTGACATCTTTCCGCTATTCTATTAAGAATTGAGGATTGCAAATCTTCTCTCCATATAAATTTAAAATAAAAGCAGTCGCATTAAAAAATTCTATCTGTGTGCTTGCACGATAAGGATATAGATTGTATCGTATTAGATTTGTTTATAAATCGTATCTTTTCATGTCAATAATTATTATGATCAGTAAATCGTCAAGATGATTACTAAATTCGAATATCTGATAGTAGAATATCTCAGAATATTCGGATATAGCAGGAATTTAATTTAATGATTTTCCTCTTTGGCTTTGCTTTTGTCTATATGCTAATTGACGTTACTGACATTTGCCTGAATCAAGATTATTGTTCGTAAAAAATATATTTTTTTTTCATAAAAAAGTTATGTTATAGAAAGTTTTTCTACAAATCTGAGTATGTACATATATCTGTAATAATTATATAGAGCGCGAGCATTAGAGAGAGATTAATTATATATAATTATTTTCAAGTGAGAATTCAAAATGAAGCACGAGAAAATTTACATCGAAAATATTCGTGACTCTAAGCAGTGCCACGTTCTACTCTGGACCGAAAAGGTCAAAGATCAATAGTTATTCATCGCACAAATGTCTTTGGATCAAGTCGCGGGAGAGCGGAAACCGTATGTTTCGCGAAGTGTGCGCATACAGAAATGAGTTCCGACTGTATATATACTATGTCGTATCAGAAAATGTCGCGTTCTCTCCTCTTTGGGAGTCAGGTCAAGTGTACATCCACTCCCTCGCTAGAGAGAGAAAAAGAGAGGGAGAGATGGGAGAGAAAGATCGATTCTCGTTTCTTCGCTCCCTATATACATATATATATAGGGAGTTATCATATCAACTTTATCATACATATTTCTCAAAGAGAATGAACTTTTTCCACTATATATATATATATATATATATATATATATATATAGAGAAAAAAGTTCATTCTCTTTGAGAAATATGTATGATAAAGTTGATATGATAAATTCCCTTCGGGAATGCCGGGTTCATGTATCATATATTATTATGTATAATACATATATATGTTAGTAAACGTGCATTATATATTTTACACACATAGACACACGCGCCTTGTATTTAACAATTTACTGATTATTGAATTGTTAATTTATTATTATTTCGATGTAGTGTCATTTTACTGTATTGTAATAATGTGTGTGTTTGTATGCGTGAAATCTATAAGATATATTTTTAAATAAAGAATTTAGGATAGGAAAGGAAGGGAAAAAACTAAACAGAACGGAAGAAAGTTAGTTTGGTACATTTTATAAGGCGGGCTTTGATCGCTTAGAGTAACGAATGATGCGAGTATAATTGCAGATACGACGGGTGTAATGCTTTTAATAAAGTTACGATTTTGCGGGGGCCATGTGGTGAATTATATCGATCATTTTTTTCGAGAGTTATTTGCCTTCGAAGAAACACACAGAAACTAGGATTTGCACATTAGCAATATTTAAGCCATTTAACATTTAATTATCTATAATTTAAAAATGACTAATGTCAATCAATAATTAATATACATATTTAACTTCTAGTATTTATAATTAAAAACAAAAATAAAGAAACATTGCAATGATAAATTCAGGATGAGAAAAGTTTATAAAACCATATGTCTAAAACGACTTTGTTTATGACAGACTGTTTCAACAAGTATTATTGCTTACCTTCAAAGGAAATACCTCACATCTGTAGCTTGAACAGATTTAAATACATTTCACATTTAGATTGTTCAATCCAAACATATTTGAGACAGATTTAAAATTACATTTTGAAAAATTTTTGGGGGATTTTAGACAGAATTGTGTATTATGTAACGCACAAGATATAATTTATATTCCTTATACACATGATACACAACATATTTACGTCAGATGCCTCCGATATATCTTTCAGATTATGATACGGCAGAGTCTGTCGACCGAGTCGACGGAAGGGGCTGGACCGATTTACGGATGAAGCTGAAGAGGAACACCGTGGACGAGGAGGAGGAGGACGAAGAAGAAGAAGAAAGAAAAAGAAAACGAGAAAGACGCCGCTTATCAGATATCAGATAGACGAACGAAAGCATCGGCGTCGAGAGCAACGCGAAGGATCGCTTTGCGATCGCGCTGGTGGCCAACGATTTGAACCCGCCGTCGCTCGGCGCGTCCGATGCTGAACGAGAGACGGCTCGAGGACAACACACTGGCGGACGGGGAACGTAATGGTAGCGCCGTGCTCACCGGCCCGGCGCTTTCATCGTCGTCACCGTCGTGTACGGTGCCCTACATCAGCACCGACCAGGGCTACGTGTTCGAGGGTGGCGGCACGACGATGTTGCAGCAGCCCGGTGCAGCCGGTCGCGGGAACACCGACTGCACCGGTGGCGGAGGAGGTTTTGGATTCAGTGTGTCGACAGGAGTTAGATCGGGGGTTGGGTTGGTTGGCGGGATAGGATACGGTGGAGGTAGTGCCGGAGGAGCCGCGGCAATCGCGGGAATCGTCGGAATGGGTGGAGGAGGAGCAGTAGGGGGAGGGAGTGGTGGAGGAAGCGTGAACAAGGAAGTCCGTTACGCTCCGTTTTCGTCGTCTGTAGGACCGGTCGGCACCGTGGCGCCGGTAAACCTACCGTCTCTACCGCCACCGCCACCGCCGCCGCCACCGCCGCCGCCGCCACCGCTGCCGCCGCCCCTGCCGTTGCAGATGCAGCAGCAACGTGCTTTCTCGAGGTCGATGACGTCCCTGCCGCCGGAGCCGTTTATGATCATGCGTTCGAAGGCGCTGAACCGGCGTGTCTCGATCAATGTCGGCGGCGTGAAGCACGAGGTGCTTTGGCGCACCCTCGAGCGATTGCCGCATACGCGGCTAGGCCGGTTACGGGATTGCAATACCCACGAGGCGATCACTGAACTCTGCGACGATTACTCTTTAATCGACAACGAGTACTTCTTTGATCGACATCCCAAGTCTTTTAGCTCAATCCTCAACTTTTATCGCACCGGCAAGCTCCACCTGGTAGACGAGATGTGCGTGTTGGCGTTCAGCGACGATCTCGCATACTGGGGCGTCGACGAGCTCTATCTCGAGAGCTGTTGCCAGCACAAGTATCATCAGCGTAAAGAGCACGTGCACGAGGAGATGCGCAAAGAGGCGGAGTCGCTCCGGCAGCGCGAGGAGGAGGAATTTGGCGAGGGAAAATGTGCCCAATATCAGAAGTGGCTGTGGGATCTTCTTGAGAAACCAACCACATCCATCGCGGCAAGGGTAAGTCGCATTAAAACCAAATCACGCGCGCGCGCGCGCAAAGACGAGATGCAACACAGAGATCGCGAAACATCGCGCATCGTTGCCCTCTTTGTCACGTGTAACAAGTATAATATATACAATCTATATAACATATCCCTGAAAAAAGAAAGGTAATATAAACATACATTTCGAGTTAGTAGACAATTATTTTTCCTTTATTAAAATTCTTAAACTACAAATATTTTCCAAACTCTATTAATATTCACTCGCACATATAAATAACTAATATATTGAAACATTTTCTGTTAAATAATTTTGATGGTGTTTATTTTAACAGAATTTTGAAGAAAAAGTTTACTTTGCGATTTAATTACTATACTTGATATTTTTAATTTATCCATATGATTATCCACATGAATAATTTATTAAGAAGAAGGACATACGCGAATATCAGATTCAATTTATTGAAAAATTATTAATGAGCTTCAATTTTTAACGGAACACTCTATCGAATCGCGATTCGTTATCGGGAAACTATTGTTGAATTTGAGCCAAGAGGTTGAGTTGTCACAACAAGGACGTTAATCGACATTGATCAATTTAATCTATTCTAGACCACCCCGTTTCTCTTTCTCTTTTTAAAATGTTTTTAACATGAGAAACTTGTGACAAAAATATATTAGAGAAACTATATATGATGATTCGAGAGTTTAGCAGGTGATTATATTTAAACAGTGATCTTTAATAAGGTCGCTGTTTTTAGGACATACTTCATTGTCATGTTTTCGTGCTGCTTTCTGGCTCGTTCTCATAGCTACGTTCTATCTACGACGTTGGGAAGTTACCAAAACAAAATTACATTTGTTTGATACTTGTACACAATATAGTTTCTTGGATTGATTGTGTGTTTTAACAATCTCAAGAAAATTAACTTAATCGATAAGTCAAGTTGTCTTAAAAGTTGCATTGCCAGCGACATGTGACGGATTCCCCTGTCATGTAAAAATCACGTTTATATTATTTTAATATCTTAAGCAGTTTACTTATGATCAATATTTATATTTGGAAATGTATATGCATGGCTTTGTGTTGAGTCTTTTTTTCTATTCATATTCGTATAAATGTCTTTTTTTTTAAATATTTTATTTGGACTTTTGTAATATTATATCTGCAGAATATGTGTGTGAAATGCGTGCATTTTTATCATGCAAAAGAATTGCATTTACAAAACGGGACAATTTAAAAAATAATTATTTGGTTAGAAAAATAAATAATGAGAAAATATTTAATTTCTGTTTTTCTGAAAATTAAGTATTTTATAATATGCCAATTGGGATATCTTAAATTCTATCTGTGCGATATGTTCTTGTTTCAAAAAAGAACGATTCTTTATTAATAATGTTTTTATCTAATCTCAGATAATGTAGTTATTATAAAATTAAAAATCTAATGTATGTAAGTACAATATACGAAGGCGCAGTAAAAAGGGAAAATTGAACTAATCAATGTCATAATCGACTCTCTTGATCATTAAATTTCATCTTTAATAAACTTGATAGCGTGACCTTCTCATTATGGCAAACGATTCGCGACGTTTCCGTCCTTATATCAAATTAAACTCTCTCTCTCTCTCTCTTTCCTTACGTCCGTCTCGCTATGAAATGCGCGTCGGCGATTATTGTCGTAATCTCTCCTGGTCCAATCGGACCCTCATATCAGACCGCTATTTTTTTACGAACATATCGTAAAATTAACGATATCAGCAGGGATTGATAAGGTCATCGAACAGCACGCATAATTTTGCACAAATTTGAAGCCTTGGTTGCGAATCAATTTCTATGACATGATCATGAAATTACACCTGAACTCTTTCGCTTATTACAAACACTTTTCAACCGACTTTTATTTGTATTAATCCACTTAACGATATATGCACACTTGCAGTTCTTTACCGGGGCCTTAATTCAAGCAAAGGTATTATTAAATCGATATTACAGCATCGATTCAACGTAGCTCGTATTATATAGGCAAACAGATTAGAAAGAAGATATGACTTCGAATTCATATCATCGTCTTAGATCATTTTGCAAGTCGCGCTCGATCGACAGATTGCAGTCGATTTTACTGACACTCTGAGATACTCATATATTTTTTCCCGTAAAAAAGAAAAATCGTAGTAAAAATTTTGAATTATTTAATGCTGCATAATTTTATTATGATTGGATAACGATTAGAGTAATTTTCCAGAATATTAAGACATGTGAGTATTAACACATTTAAAAATAAATTATTATTTAAATTATTATATCTTTATCGGAAAAGAATTATATCTAATAGTAATCACTTATATTTGTGTGTGTGTGTGTGTGTGTGATATAATTTTCTATTTACGACTATTACTAACAATAAATGGCTATAATAACACAAAGAAATAATACGTGCTTGAAGCTAGATCAGATTATTAATAATTTCATCTTTTTTTAAAGATACACCATACTTTATACAAGTATATTTAAAAAATTAATTGGATTGAAAATTTATTCTTCCAATCTATTTCTTTTATTATATTGCAAACATTAATATAATATATCTTTTCGATTGCATTGTTTTTGTTAAGAAAAATAAATTAGAGTTATTATGAGAATGTCGGGGAAAGGGTGATACAATAATTTAAAAAAATCATTCGAGAAAATAATTTCTAGATAATTTCTAGTAATATTGCTAAATCGAATGTGCGTGAGTCGATCGAGCGTAACTGACATAATTCATAAATCAAATCATAATTTTAGATCATTTTCCATTTTGACATTAGTTTCGGGGTACTGATTAACATCATAGATAGTGTTGTACTTTGGCATTAACATATCTAGAGAATTTAACGTCAAATATATAACATGTCTGCTCTTACATTTTAGTGTATGAGTAAGTATGTGCATACGATATCGTAGATTTTGGCAAATAATTTCCTGGCGTTAATGTCGATTTCTGTAATGTGTATTTTATTTCTAGGTGGTGTTGCCCAACACATTGTATTAATCTGTCTCTATCTCTTTTCCCTTTTATTGCAATCCAGCTTTTAACCCATAATTTTTATATTGTGTCCCAAGCATAATCGTCATGCCGTGTAATCGGCCAGCGATGATAATGGGAGTGTTTTATACGCGATCACCAGGTATCACGTTGATTCTTTCTCGACACCGCTCCCTAAACGTCACTAATGGTTTCGCTAACAGCGATTTCAATTCGACACCACAATCATATGTATATGTATACATATATACGCACGCGTGCCTTATGCACTTATATGAAGATATAAATTTGTTCATATAATTTATTTATATACTTATAATACATACAAATTTATATGATAGACAAATTCATATGTCGAAATAGAAAAATTTGCATACAGGGTGTATCAGATTTGCAACAATTCTTTTTATAATAAAATATTTTAATTAGCAAAGCAAGAAAAAAATACTATTTTTTAAATAAAAAATAGCAATATGTTATAAATTTCTAAAAGATTTTTTTTTATATTTTAGATTAATCTATTCTATTCTTTTAAGCAAGATTAAAGGATGATGGCAAATTATGTTTTAAGAGCGCAAATAGAAATAGCATCTAGATTTTCGGTTAATTCCGAATGAATTTTCTCTCAAGGGAAAATTAATTTGAGTTTTTTTATTTGTTAAAGAATTTAATGCTGCAAATCGAAAAAGAGCAATAAATTATAGTCTCTTTTTAAATTTGTAATATATAAACAGATTAATTTCGAATATGTCAAAGAGTAAATGATAGAAAAGTGATTCTGAGACACCCATTATAATTATTATTAACGACTAACCATGTATTAAGAATGTGATATAACTAAAGAGACATATCGTATTGTATTATTAATGCCAACCTTATGTCGTTCCTATGTCGAGTCCGATGTCGATATTCGTGTGACACTTTACGCCAGTATATGACAAATATGAATTAAACAGTGTACATCCTAGAATTGCGTACCTTCTCAGCTATGGAATTTTTAGATGCCAAAGTAAAAAATGTCATTTATTTTAATATCAAAGCTTCGAGCCTTTACAAGTAATTGAAATGAAAACATTTTCATGAAATGTCGTAATACAAATAGACAAAAAAAATCTTTTTTTTTATTTAATTCTATTTATATCTTATTATAATACAAGATTTTAACTTTTATCTTTATTACGAGAATTAAAAATTACAAAATCATATATAAAAGAATGGTATCTAATTAAATTTTCATCGAGGAGAATACCTAATTCTAAGTTTTCTTCTTCTTCGTTCAAATATATCGTCAAGAAATAAAGTACCTGGAACAACTTGTAGTATATTAGCTTAAATAATATTTATACGTGTTGATGGCGTAAAGATAATGGATCTTGTTCCACGCGTCGCGCCGAGAATCGATCGCGGACTCGACAATCAATTTCACCGTTCATGAAAGAATCTTCTTGACAGTAACAAGCAACACTTTATCTCATGAACGTATAATCTCCGATATATACACACCACAAACAATACACATTGCGCACACTATTGCTCTGATATGAGATGTTTTATGCGGGGTTTTCACATTGCTCCTATCCCCCTTAACTCTTAAAATATACGATACAAGGATTCCCGAGAAAAATTTCAATGATAATCCCTTCTTCTCTTCCTGCTCCTCTCCCTCTTTTCCCAAAAATACATTTGTACTTCTCCAAGATTATCCCCCCAAGTCGCCCGGATCGAACAATGTCGGCGTCTCGACATCTTGAAGTGGCTCCCGAACCACGGTTTCTGTTGCCCTTATCTCGCTGCTTGCCCGTATGATAACGGCTGCGGCACAACGCTTCCATAAGCTGATACACACACATCGCATCGCATCGGTGCACCAGTTTTTACCGAGACACAATTCTCTCTATTCTCTGGGGGCCCTTTCTCGTCTTTTGTCTCCAAACGTGTTCCCTTTAACGGACTTATTAATATTACAGAAACTATCGATCGAGTATATTTAGAGTATGTAAGAGGTCATAACACTATAATACAATTGCCGACGAGTATACCCTTCAGCCGTGATCCGCTGGTCTCTTGAGAATATTGTAAAATGTCGCGACAATGTATAGTACTTGCGCATAGATTTGTGCGAATACATTGTGATCGTTTTAATCGTTACAAGTCGAGTAGATTAGATCGGTTGGACGAACAAGCGACCGGCGAATAATAAATGGGAATAGCAATGGAATAGCTCATTATACAAGTATATCAAATTAACTAATAATCAATAACAAGTATATCAAGTTTGGAAATAAAATAATGAATCTTGCAACTCGAAGTAATAGTAAAATAAATTGTCTTGTTCTTAACGTTTCCTGTCAAATCTTTTATATATTTATAATTAAATTTCATTATGTAAATCTTAAAAATTATAATTCGTAAAAATTTATTATTTATATATTTATAAACTAGTTTGGAAATATCTATCATGTTGAGATAAATATGTGATTGCAAGATATATTGCAATTAAAATGAGTTATTAAATTGAATACCCATCAATCTGCAAAGTCAAATTTACACATATTAGATTTTAGATATATTATACGTAATACACATTTTTATGTATTAAGGCTATCATATGTATACTATGTACATATACATATACTTATTTAGAGAATGTTTCAATTATTAACGTTATGCATCAAATTAAAGATTAGTTTTTCAGATGCAAAATTGTTTACAAAATACTTGGTAACTTGATCATTTGTGTTTCCAGATATTTGTACAGATCTTCGCATTACATTAAAGAATCACGTGTTGGTGAATATGTCAAGACTTCCATTATTTTCTGCATGCGGCTGGAGCAATTATTTAATGACTAATAAAAGCTATCGCCATTTGTCGCAATATTAAAATATTTTTGAAATAGCTGATTAACGTATATTATGTTCTTTGATCAGTGGTTTATACATTAATAAGCTATTCATACGCATTCGTTAAAATTACCATAGCATTTCCCTGCGTTTTAATGCATTGACCATAAGCTCAGTTTTTTTCAAATGATGGACCAAATCTTATTCACGCATTACATGTCTTGATGTGTGGATTCCTTGTTTAAAATTGCATGACTATAATGGAAAATACAGAATACTAAATACAGAATAATAAAATATTAATATAATAATTATATAAAATTGTGCTATATTATTATTATAATACTGATATTTTATTACTCTGTATTTCGACACTTTTACTTACTATAGTTATGCAAAGAAGAATTTATATGTCTTGATATATTGCGCGAATTTTAATCTGTATTATGTATAACGAGTGAAATGATTAAAAGCGTAATAACGCAATTTTACAGAGACGATCTGTAAACATCATTCGTTACACGGCTGAACGATATACTTGTTCGAACAGTAATTGTAATCACGTATCGCCATAGGCTTGTACTTCTGGGGGGGCCGCAGCACTTTAGTCTAAACAATATGTATGAATTTACGATTTTTGTCCGCCTTTCTTGTCCGCTTACTTTTCTCAATCTATCTCGGCTTCTTCTATTCACACAATATCGTTGTAAACGAGAAAAATGTAAAGAAACAACTCGCACGAACTCGCTCTACCACACAATACTATCGAATCGTTCCGCACACAGAGTACATTGCACGCACTTGCTTCACACGATCTTGTCGCCACCATTAGCACATATATACACGCACACACATACGCACTTTACTGTACATTTCTTTCGGAAACATTGATTTTAATACCGACATCTCTCTCATTCGAAATTTTTCAAATAATGTATGTTTAACCCTTTTGCGGTGATATGTTGAGACGGATCTGACAATTCTTAATTTTTTAAATATTTGACAGAATCGATAACTACAGTGTTGATAAATCATTTCTTAGAATTTTCATAAAGTTCCCCAAATAATAAAAATTACTTTTAATGTATTTTGAGTAATTAACATTAAAATTAAAAGAACATATTTAATGACGATAATCATTACTGAAATCAATGTTGAATCGCAAAGGGTTAAAATGTGACAAATCGATATTTCTCCCTTCGCTGTTTTTTTTTAACTTTTGCTTACAAGACAGTACATTCGGGGCAAATCTGATGAATTAAACGATTCTTTTCTCATTGACAAAAGTAGCATGATTTTCCAGGATTTTTCGATATGAATTATATAAAACAATGTGTGTGTGTTTATAAAAATTAATTGCATAAGAATATACGTGCCATTTTTATATGTTTTTATAGAGTGCTTTTGACATGCTTTTATATGTGATTCTAAATGTTTATTACGTAATTTTCGCCCTCAAAAGGAATATTAAAGAGTACAAAATCGAATATAATTCTATTCTTTTGCTTAAATAGACGGCTTTTGTCAAAACTTTGTCAAAACTTTTTTATGACAATGACATACGGCATAATAATAATTGGAGATTGAATTTTGGATTTTCATAAAAATTGCATTTATATGTTTTGATATATTTTTATTTGCTTTTCATAAAATATTTTATGTTTTTATATAGATATGAGTCTTTAAAACTTTTATCTAGTCCAGCGTCTAATATTATTATTTCCTCATATTCACTATATATTATCTTTCAAAAAATGAATGTCAAGTCATATAAGCAGTTGTATAAAACCAGTCTTTTGATTTGTCCCCGAATATACGCACTCCCCTTATTTACTTGCGATTTAAATATTGCAAAGCAAGCTCCTTGTTATCTTATGTTGAATAATCTCATAATTTCGCTGAATCCTCAAAGCGGCGAATTGATTTCGCATTGTAGCGATTGCACTGGCGTGAAAGTATAGTGGTAATAGGGAAGGGGGTGTGAAAACAGGTGGGACGGGGAAAATGGTACGAGTTGGTGACCTCTCGGAAAACAAGGGTACATGGGATTCAGGTCGGACAAGGGAGCGGCGTTTTGAAGGGACATACAGCTATATTTTTATACGCTGGCCACCGAACAATACAATGAAATTTGTGTGAGTCGAGCGACGTCGGGCAGACTGCGTTTAAACGACGAGACCCGATAAATGAAGTTGTCTTGCGTCATACACTTTTACGATCCATTCCCTGTTACCAAATCGATCGTTCAGTTTCGCAGAAGCGTCAGCGTGACATTTCGTTCTTCTTTACGTTTGTGGTGATTACCGCTTGATCAGGATTGCGTTTGCTTCCTCGATGGTTTCTCTCTCTTTCTCTTTCTTTGTGCTGGTTTCGCGAAGAACCTTGTATTGCAAGAATCCTTTAAGGTCAATGAGACGCACTCATTTATCGTGCTGTTTCTCCCAATCAAACGTGCAGGGAAGCGCAAATTTGTACTTGGAGCTAAATAGTCACCCAGCAAATAGTATTTCCTTAATGATGTTAGGTGTTAATTGAGCAGCAATATTATTCATCAGCAAGCTTAAATTTTAGGAAATATCGTAGTGGCTTTGACTAATTTTACAATATTTTTATATAAAATAGAATTATGGGATGTAGAAAAAATGGCGCGTCAATTATTATAGTCGTTCAATATATTCATGTGAAAATTATGCATACGTGTTGTACGTAAATATCATGTACAACAAAAATATTCGATCAGAGAGTTGCTTTCTGTGTATCGCTATAGTGTATCGCTTGCTTTACTGTATAAATACACAGTGTAATATATATGCCAAAAAATTATATATATATATATATATATTAATATATATTAATATACATACATATACATACATATACATACATATATATATATGCTTCTAATGTACCGCTGCAAAAAACGTTCTAATCGTACCTCCATTAGCTTCGTATTTTATTGTATTATACTCTTTCGCGCAGTGAGAGCTTTTATTTTTTTTCATCACAATTATTATATCGCTTGCCAAATATTCAGCGTTGACTGAATTTTTATCGTGTTTTTTATTCTATGTATCTATCACCTGTATAAAATCGAATATATATTTTTCTTGTTTTGTATCTGCAATATTTTCTTCGATCACGTCTATGGTATCGTGGTTTAAAAAAAAAAGAAATCTGTAATTGATATTGAATGTCGAGATCTCAGGAAAAAATTGAACTCGAATTATTCCATATGTCTTAGCAATTGTGTCTATTGTTCGTCATAATAGTTCGTACCTTTTGATCGTAGAGGCTAGAATGTAGGCGAGTTATTTATTACTCCCCACTCTCTGTTTTATGGTAGACGATAAGGATAGCATAGCTATGTATATATACATATGAAGTTTTTTTTTAACAAAAATTAAGATAATATTTCAACGGCGAATACGCGGAATCGAAATATTTTTTATTATTTTTTTTTTTTTTTTTTTTTTTTTTTTTTTTTTTTTTTTCGACAAACAGTTGTCGAGATATTGTGTGCTAAAAATTGGGCGAATATGTGACAGCATTTAATATTTTTTTTCACAACAATCGAGATTTTAATTGAAGCTTAACAATATTTCTAACGATATCTCAAAACTATTCGTCGGAGGAAAAAATGATGAGACTTTTCGGCTCGCTTTGATCCAAATATACGCTATTGCAATAGTATTTCAATTTTTGTTAATATTGTATATATACGTAAGTGATCCGATAATAAAGGTACAGGCATTGATTATATGTGATCTGTGCGCGCAACCTCGAAGTTACCAGCATATATTGTTACATGGGGGAGAGGAATAGTAGCCGTGCAAACGTTGTTATTTTCCATCCAGTGGTCAGAGTTTGGCAAGCGAACGAAATAGCCAGTGTGATTGAAAATTATTCCAAGTTCGTAAGGTGCGAGCAGTTATAAGATTTCGCGAACTTGGAATAATTTTCAATCACATCGGCTATTTCGTTTGCTAGCCAAACTCCAATCACTGGGTGGGAAACAATAACGACTTGCACGGTTACTATTCCTCTTCCCCGAGGAACGATACATGTCTGTGACTTAGAGGTTGCGCGCACAGGTCACGTATAATCAACACCTGTATTTTTATTATTGGATCGTCCTCGTATTACAAAGTACTTGGATAGATTCGATAAAAACGGACAGAGAAAAAAAAATATGAAGAGAGGAAAATGTTTTATACGTAGATGAGGTAGTTCGCGATTGATTAGCTTCGTTTGATCGGTTGACTCGTCGCTTTTCCAGGTGATAGCTGTGATATCAATACTCTTTATTGTGCTTTCAACGATCGCATTAACTCTCAACACCATTCCTAGTATGCAAGTGAATGATGAGAAGGGGAACTTTCAAGACAATCCGCAGCTCGCTATGGTGGAGGCCGTGTGCATCTCGTGGTTCACCCTCGAGTACTTGTTTAGGTTCAGTGCTTCACCGGACAAGTGGAAATTCTTCAAGGGCGGTCTTAACGTGATCGATCTGCTGGCGATACTGCCATACTTTGTATCTCTGTTCCTGGTCGAGACGAACAAGAACGCGAACGACCAGTTCCAGGACGTGCGCAGGGTAGTGCAAATCTTTCGTATAATGCGGATCCTGAGGATTCTGAAGCTGGCTCGACACTCGACCGGGTTACAGAGCCTTGGCTTCACCCTACGTAACTCGTATAAAGAGCTGGGCCTGCTGATGCTCTTCCTGGCGATGGGCGTCCTTATATTCTCGAGCCTCGCCTATTTTGCCGAGAAGGAGGAGCCCGGGACCAAATTCATAAGCATTCCAGAGACCTTCTGGTGGGCGGGTATCACAATGACCACCGTCGGATACGGCGACATCTACCCCACGACCCCGCTCGGCAAGGTGATCGGCAGTGTGTGTTGTATATGTGGTGTCCTGGTAATCGCGTTGCCCATTCCCATTATCGTCAACAACTTCGCCGAATTCTACAAAAACCAGATGAGACGAGAGAAGGCCATCAAGAGGCGGGAGGCCCTTGAGAGGGCCAAGCGGGAGGGCAGCATCGTGTCCTTTCATCACATCAACCTGAGAGACGCCTTCGCCAAGAGCATGGATCTCATCGACGTCATCGTCGACACTGGTAAGCGACGGATCGATGCGTTCGCGGAGGATATCTGCGACCTGCTTTGTGTCACGATGCGCTTCGCGTCATCGACTTATCGAATGAACAAACTCGGCCTCGACCCGAGATCATCGTCGCGTTTCTGCGAGCCAACTTGCGGAGCGGCACGCGTATCTTGTTTATTAGCTATTATTTTCTCTTTCTCCTCTTCCCTTCATTTTGCCTCAATCGCGATGTCGTGAGATATAGTGGACTCGTGCTCGTAGAGTCTAACTTCGTGTTACAGTACCTCGATTAGTTTCCCAGATTTTTATCGAGGCTACGATTACGTTTTCAATTAGACTCAGATGACATGCGACAGATCTTACCGTTACAGAATCAATTCACAATTCACGACGATCCTGACACACGTTCATGTGTAATACATAACATCCGTCGCGGGAACAAGGTAAAGGGCGCATGCAAACTCTAAAATTTATCGTAATTGGATTACACTATTATCGCGATTGCGCGGATAATAGGCATCTCCTTTCCTTGTAGATCGCAGTATATTATTAACTCGTTTCTGAGTAGCGCCGAGCACATATATACGCCATACTGCCCTATATATAATCTTTCCTTCTTTGCTAAAAATCTGGAATTAGTATTAATTTTAGAGTAACGGAAACATACGATTTGATAGATTAGTAAATGATAGTAAATGACAATTTTTGCTTTCATGCTTTTGACATATAAAATTTTTTTCTCTTCTAAGTTTTTAAAATTTTTTTCTAACTTTAAATGGTTTTGAATTAAATTTTTCGAAATTATTTTTTTCATTTCAGTTTCTACATTTTTTTTTGTAAGAAAATATAATCTAATATTAAAAATGGAAATAATTTAATGTTTACAGATCTAGAGTTGGTTTATCTTTATTCATAAAAATTACGTCAGAACAAACATATAGATTTAGTTTTATTTACAATGTATTTACAATGTACATTAATTTGTAACTAATAAATTATCATTATCAGAGCTTATAATTTATTCTATCATTAATAGATTATTTATTATTTATTATATCGAGCTTTTAAACTCTATTTAGATTAATGTCTCTTGGATTTCCACAGATTCGACAAACCAAATAATAATCGCTGAAAATATATAAAATATTTAAATAATTACACGCACACTTTTTCTCTTTTTTTTTCTTACTCTTTTCCTTTGTCTTTCCTATGAGCTTACATTAGCATACAGAAATTTAAATTAGTGAATAAGTACACTATTTAAAAAAAAACTTTTTTTTGATTAATAACTTTTGTTCTTTTCTTTTCGACATCCCAAGTTCGTTTGCTAGAAGCTCATTCATTTCGGCTTACTTTTCGGCCGCGCCGCATAGCGAGGAGCAACACAGACCCTGAACCTGTTTCCAGGTCATAATATGTCCGGGGTGGATGGTAATAGTACAGAGGGGGAGTCCGCGTGCGACCGCGGACCCGCTCAGACCGGGCCCGGCTGTTATCGCAATTACGAGCATTACAGTTTGTCGCGACATCGGCGCAGTGCGTCCAACGCCTGCTTCCCAAACTTGCCCAACGACCTGCCCGCTACACCCGACAGCCCGAATCGTCGGCTGCTCGACTTCGCCCAGAGCGTAACAGGTGCCCAGAACGACGATTACTATCAAGACGAGGTACCGGCGCAGCACGCCAACCAGGGGAATATCACGTCTAGCGTAAGTCCCACGTGGAATGTGTGCACATACAAACACCTCGCGTGTATTTATGTACGACGCGTATGGCGAATTGGTTCGAAATGATGCCGATTGATTTGTGACTCGAAAACTAACATTAATTAGACTTTAATAAGAACAGCAAAAATACAGCAAAGAAAAAAGACTATATTATTTTATTTTTTGAGAATAGAGTGGAAATTTCTTGCACGATGCTACACGTATTAATTCCAATTTTAATCTATGTATATAACTAAATTTGTGGAACATAAATGTACATAATTTATAGTAATATTAAAATTAACATATATCTAGTGCTAACTGTTTCACCTTTTGGATGATATAAAAGGTATGTAAAGCGAGATTTAAAATATGTTGGAATTATTTTTTTCTCATTAAAAAAGGAATGCGATTTCTTTTTCATCGCGTAAAACTTCGAAATTTGAAATAATAAATGACTCGGCATCAGAAACTTAAGCGAATCATCCCGTACGCGCATACATAGAGATCAATGACGATTGCACTGGATGCGCGATCTCGCCAGTAGTAATGATGTGCGTTTAGTCGGACGGAGCTGTAACCGTCACTGGAGTGCCAATACAACCTTTCGCGCGCGATATAACTATCTTATTTTAAGTTATATACATATACTCAAAGGTCTCTAATTAAAGATCTTAAAGTCTCTTTTTTCTATAAAATGTGTTTTATTGTATAAATGTTATTATATATAAAATAATATTAAAATAAAGTATTAAAATAATGACAGAGAAGTTTTCTTTATCTTGTAATCGAGGCTAATTTTGCTGCAACATATATTTGGAATAAAATATCATTATTTGTACATGTTTTGGAGTTTATATATGTATATCTGTTTCATTTGTCAATTTGTTATTACAACTATAAATACGCATTCATTGCAATCGCAGTAATGAAAAAATCAGTTTATACTCGTCGAAATCGTGTAGCTACAGAGAACATTTTTTTATTTTTTTTTTTATTTTTTATGTCGTGCGAACTGTTGCGTAACAATAAGACGACGAGGTTGAACGCGTTTAATGCGGGCAATCTATTTTTTTTTTTTTACGTGTATACAAAGGAAGCACGTCGAGCACACCCCGCTCCTACCCTCAATGCGACCGTCGTTAGACCTAATTATTTGTGTGATTAACCAACTATCATTTTTCACCACAATGCGAGTATTCCATAAATAGTAATTATACTATTTACTAATATTTATTAATAAAAATTAATCGAAGTAAACGAAGTTTTGCTCAAAACATTTGAGATTTAAAATGGGAGATTTTAAAGTTGCCGATTTTTATCAATTAAAGTTGATTGATACAATACATTAGTAATATCATATCATATAAGAGACAAAAAATAATTGATCAAAATATTTTATTCGGCTCAAATTTCATCGACATACTCTCGAAAAGATAACTTACATCAAAAGAAAACATAATATTATTTATGAAGACGATCATTATTTCTTCATTTCTCCATCTTTTTGCTCGTGTGATACGATAATCTTTGAATAATTTTCTTATTATTTATTTCAGAAAATCCATTTTTGCTACGGTAGGATTCTAATAATATTTTCTGAAAGTATATGTATACAAATAATCCAACATTTTGTATTAAATAATTTTGCCAGTTTGTAACATAGTTTTTTTAGAAAGAAGTTTTATAGGTATAATATTATAATTTTTATTAAGTATAAGATGTATTTATTAAATTTAGAGGAATTGAACATTTGGTGAATAAGTGTAATGTAGATAATAATAATTGTCGACCACATATGATTAATAGCTTGTTCAATGTATCCTATATAGGTAGTTTGTTTCCGCTAAGTAGTCTTGAACAGCACATAAAAATTGCAAACCCTAAAGTTCTCTGCTGTATTATTAAGTAGTGATTCTCAATCAATGAAAAAAAGGAGGAGTTCATGAAAATGATTAATAGTTCAAATATAATAAAGAAAAAAATCGTATTAATAAAAATAAAACAAATGCTCTAAAAGGAAAGATAGAATTGAAAGATTACATTTTAACATAATAACATGCAATTAAAAGCAAAGTGGCATCTTTTTAAATTTTAATAGTCTTTTGCTTTTTTATTATCATAACTACTCTAAATATCTTATATTACTATTACGATTAAATATAGAATAATATACTCATACAAATATGTATATATTGTAATCATAATATACAATGGATAACATATTTATAAAATTATGCAATATTAAAATTTTGACAATATATGCTTTGTTTTTGGATTAGTAAAAAAAATGCATATTTCTACCTTTTTAACAGTTTTTAAAGAAAATATTGGGAATCGCTGCTGCAGAGCTACGCGCTCGATGTGATTTTTTTGTCTATTACACACACTTGTTTTTGCCCCGGTATATCGATCGAACCACGCCAATTGTATACTTCCTCTTTCGTAATCGGTGAAACCCCCGCCAGCAATATTGAGTTCACTAGTTTGATGCACGATTTCCGCGAGTCGAGTAAATATTTCATCGGGATGGCGTTGGGCAGAGTTTTTTTGTCGTATGTATCGCTTATTATTTCATATTCTCGCACGGAATCTGCTCGTGCCGTTACCGGAAAAATATTTACTCCGAATGACGAATACATAAGACGTATATGCTTGCGCATGGAGTCGGGCAGAACGTCTTCATGGAGAATTTTATTTTCCTTTTATAATCGTTTTTCTTTTATAACATAAATATAATAACTAATGTATAATAATATAAAATCATGTATCTCATGATATATACATCATATCATTGTATCGCTTCTGTTCTGGATTTATTATTTTTGACTATATTTTTAATCTGTAACTTTTATCGTTACAAGAAAAAAACAATGTGTGACTTTATGTTTTAACGCAGCAGTATAATATTTAACAATTATATAGAGGAATTGGTATATACGCGAATAACGTCAAGAACTGACGCTCTTTGTATAATATTTGTTTGCATAATTGTTTCTATATCACTCTATGCGATGTATATCGCTTAATTGAAAAGGTTACTATCTATCACACGAGAAAGAGACGCAACGTAAAGATATGTACCTGTCCCCGACTTTATCGATCGCAAGTCCTACATTCATTCTATGCGATGGCTAATTCACTTATGTATAATTACTGAAATATAAATTACTCAAGATTATTATTTTTCTTTTATTTCATTGATGACGCACGTGTTAGTATCTTTCAAGTAATTTACGAGAGCAATAAATTCAAGCCTCTCGCATTATTTCCATTAGAAGTTTTTTTATCATTTAGATAGAATATTTGTTAGAATATTAGAATATTTTTATTAGATTATTTGTTTTAGAATGAATAAAATTGTAATATCACCTCCAAAAATGTTCTGTCGTTTGAAAGAGATTTATATATAAAAATTTCCAGTAACAGTATGTAACATTTTGCTCAATTTTTTAAAACAATTCATAAGCAAATAACCCTGAACCTATTTTTCTCATTAACATTTTAGTTGATCATAAGCTACGATATAGAGACTTTATGTGGCATAATTATAATAATTCCATTATTTTGAATTGAACTGTTATGCATTACTACATATTTATATTAACATTAATAATAATGTTAGTCCATTCGATCGCGAATCTAATTATATCTTTAACGCTATACAGGCGACTAATTAACTCAATTTTTCTCGATCAGTAACATTTTAATTAGGCACCCACACGCCATGCTATTTAATTGAGTTTAATCTCGCACCGTAAATAAATATTACACATCGTTAATTATATCGCTTACGTAAAGTGTACCTATAATGAATATTTACGATGCATTCGCATACATGTGCTACGTTATATTAGAATATTGTTTAGAGAGACTCTTTCGCATGAATTAGATTTGCGACGATCTGGCCACAGTCGGGCTCAGATACATAAAACAAAGATTTGCGCAATGTTCCATTTTCAAGCCAAATTTGGCGTATAGACTCTCTATGAGTTCTTTATGATTCATTTTTGCTTTCTATACACGATCCTTCTTGTAGTAGAACGACCTTCGCCCAATGTTTTTCAGTTCGCGAGCGAACCGACGATACGCGGAGCCCGAAAGATACAGTACCGAAAAATTTCCACGGATGCTGGAATGATTAAAAATTAACTATTACCTCTGATTAAGTTTATAATTAGCGGAGGAAAGCTCGCTTTTAAATTAGCAACAGTTATGACGTTTACAGTAATGTAATAAATTTTAATGTAACAAATTTGCATAATGTACCGTCTGTTAGCCACTTTTTTGTTGAACATTATTGTCGAATTGTATACTAATCTGTTGGGCAAAGCTTCTTATTCTTTCCGGTTGCGAACGATCGTAACATTCTTACCGTTTGAAATGACTATGCTGATGACGATCACAACGCGCACATTTGTTTGAATCCGTTTATCATTTCGTTAATAAACAATATTTGATGTTGCTCTTGATGCAACGCGAAATAAAAATATACAGAATCTCGGTCTAGTTACTATATTTAGTCAAATAGCAGGAACAAATAAATGAACATAGTGTTCACATTATACACGTATAAATTTCCTCGATAAAATATTTACATTACTTGCAACAAATGCTTATATTATTTTATTAATATACAGAAAATATTGTATAATTCTATCATTGATTATTCATTTCTAAATTCTCCGATTTGATGACATTTGGTTTCCGACTTGACTGTCTCTACCCGAAAATTTTATTTGCATCCAAAATTGAATTTTTTATACACGAAATAAGAATATTTACGCAATTGAAAAAAATTTGTTTAAATATATTTTTAGTAAGAAATCTACATTCTTTTAATGGATAAAAAGTAGACAAAAAATAGGGATAGATTGAAGGGATAGAAACAAATACGTATACACAAGCATGCGCGTCGGCATTGGATTTTTTAATTTTACGACGTTTTGCTGAGCAATAATCTGCGAAATCGTGTCTTGTTTATTTGTTCGGCGTGCTCTCTCCGTACGATCTTATCAATAAACACTATACGTTTCAACTATATCCGGGGACCTAAACAGCCATAAATCCGATCCTGTTTACATGCTGTATAGACACATCGGCATCGATCCCCCCCCCGCTCTTGCACTCAGACTGACAATGTTCGCCAAATACGCTTTTTGTCGACGAATCGGACGCGTCTAATAATTCACGAGTCACGCAGTTACGCGATATTATTTTTAACCGAGCGCGCATCACTGCGGTCCTGGAATGCTCCACTCTTGAACAATGAGTACGCTGTTCTCTTTTAATAGCAAAGCGGTGGCACCTGGTTCACACGGCGCGTGTCTTATTTAAGAGGATGACTCCGCTTACGAAGACGCGGCGGAGGAAATACTGTCACTCATTCCGTAAATTGTCGGAGCCGCGTTGCGACGCGTGTTACACTTTGTAAAGCATGACTTCATAAATAAACACGCGCACACGGGTTATATCTTATAGTGAAACGAAAATGCATATGACTACATATTTCTCTTTCTTTTAGGAGATTGTTCTGACATACGATTAAGAAGCTCTTTGTATTCTTTACACTTATATTCTTTAACCATTTTGTTGACTGCACTTGTACTGCATAAGACAAGGGGTGAATTTTAATGAACAAAATTGAGTGGATAAAAACATATTTTAAGAATGTGTATGTCTTTTTGTATGTTTCTCTAAATAATCTCGAACGTCGATGATAATTCGTGAAACTGCTGCGAAAGGATCATCGTAAGGTGAAGTGAATTTTCCGTTCTGTTCATCTAAGATTTGATGATTTTAATTTCACTCCTGGGTGAAGAAATATTCATATAAAACGAGAACAAGTATATTCTTTCGCGTTTGCAGGGTCGCGTAAGAATTGCGTAGCCTAAATTAGGGAAAGTTAATTAGTTTAGGAGTATTCAGGAAGACTGTTTCAGCTGTTGCATGTACGATACCGTATCATTCAACGGCTAAAATGAAACTATACGTGAAAAAATTTGATAATTATAGTAAAATAGTGAAGGGATGAAAACTAATAATATTTATGAGACGATTAGAAATGTTTGACTAATTATGACATAATTTTTAATGTTATATATTGTTATCATAAAAGAATCATATATTGCACAATATATATTTTATATATATATATATATTTAATAAAAAAAAATATATATATACTTTTCGCGAAACCTCCAACCCCCCTTTCCTCCCTCTCTTTCTTGCTCTGCCTGAATAATCGCGAACCGGTGACGCGGCAAGGGTGAAACCGGGCGCAATCGAACTTTTATTGTTAGAGAACTCGCGCGCGATGAACCGATCACCTGTCTCTCTCTCACGCACTTGGTGTCGCTATGTTGCAGGCAATGTCCGACAGCGCGCATTGACCGGCATCGTTGAGCGAAGCTGCCGAGAGACACACACTCGTCACACATTCGTTCGATCACACGCAAATTTACTCTACCTGCTCTAATATGTCGGACCTTGCCGAGCCCTATCAACTCGCCCCCAATCGGCGATGTGTGCTGATTTTCTTCGCCTTTAAATGTATAATCTTTCCTCCTTCACCTACACCCCCGTCTCTCCCTGTCCCCCTGACTTTCTCTCTTCGGATACGAGCTGTCTCTCCTTTCCTCATCGGAACGAACACACACGCCGGACCGTTCACAGGATGAGGGACGGAAAATCCACAAAGTCTTTGAAGTAAACGCGTGAGTCGTGCCAATATGCTGATTGACGATTCAAATTAGGCTCGCGATCACAGAAGATTAGATGTAGGCTAGAAGCGCTGTTCTGTCATGGCAACGCGTACGGTATTTTCGTTTATTCAGACCTCCATAATGAAATAAATTGCAAAATCTATCGATTCGATTTATATTCTATTTTCACTCATTCATTTCATGTCAGAAACAATTTTGTTATATAAACATTTAGCAATGGTTTCTTCTCTACAAAGAGCTACTACCAGAATGTATCTGGTGAACCTTTATTCAACGATTAAATTTCTCTAATATTTAAGAAACAGCGTATCTTTTCATTTACATAATTGATCATACACTCAACTGCTTTATACTTGCGAGAAACTAGAAGAATTGATAAATCGTGAAATATATTAATGAATACGATTCATATTAATCCGTCCGCATTAATGCATTTGATTGTACAATATCTTTTATTATGTATATCAATCCCCCTAATCCGAATAAATAAAATCTTGTAATAAAATTTTTCAATGTAAAAAATATTTTTTTTTAATTTCTAAAAATAAATTCCTAGTAAAAAGCTAGCTCCGTTCTGTTTAATAATGGTCACTGATAATACTGAATAAATTATTGAATTGATATAAAAGAATCAATCTATACATATAAGAATATTTATATAGATATCGCGCTCTCTTATTATTGTACTAGGATTTTAAATAGAATATCTTCGCGGTAATTTAAGAAGTTGCTGCTCTGATCCGCGTTATATTTTATAAAATATTAATGCCTTTTAATAGAATAGCTGTTCTAAAGTGTATATATGTCGATTTATCCTCTATCTAATCTTCTTTGAGCGTGATCGACTAGATGTGAAAATACTTTAATCACCTTTGCGAGCGATAGAAAAACTGGTGAAAGGGTAAAGGGCGACGACGCGGGATGTGTTGCCCTTCTCCTCGCACGGTCCGGTCGCCATTGACGAATTCAGCCAAAAAACGCGAAACGCTGGGAGAGATTGTATATTGTCAAAAAATTACCAACGATTTACGCTCCCTCATATATCCCGTTTTATTTTTTAATGTATTATTTATTTCTATATTTGTTGAATTCTTTATCCATCACCATCATTTGTCATTTTGTGCGCCAATACGATTGCCAAAATATTTCCTTGCTATTAATGAAACGCATCAATGTATCGATAAAATATATTCATTCATTAAATCGATATAAAAAGAGAATGATTTTTAAAGGTAAATTGTAAAAGTTTTCAATGTACAATCATCAATTATTATTGTCTTAAAAGTTAATATCCATATTTATATTTCATATTGATGTAAATTTATACATTGTTCACGAGAAATGGATATCGTATATTTTTTCTTCTAATCTGTATCTTTCATCACGACTTGTGGATTATGCGCGAGCGTATGATCGTTGAGCATGATTTATCTTGAATTTTAGAATGTACCATGCTCTCGCTCGACCTTCGTGTTAGCTTGCGTGTCGATCATTCCTGAAAAAAATATATAATTTCATCTTTCACGTACTTTCACGTAATAAGTATTTGTAAAATAATAAATTTGTAAAAACAAAATTATAGCGATAGATACAATATTTAACTACAAAATTATTACTTATGTTAGTTACGGATGCGTTATTTATATTTTATTTTATTTGATAGCTTATCGCGGAAGATCGGGCAGATCTCTTATTGCTCTCGCTACAAGATATTGTCTCCGTCCTAGATACTAATCAAACACGCTGCGAGTCAGTGCATTGGAGGAATAAGCTTGTATTAGACCTATACAGAATCGCTTTGTAGCTACGTATAGATCACTTAATGCACACGATATCGCTCCTTTGAATGCGGTTTAATCGAATAGATGAATACCTCCTCGTAATTTAATCTTGTGCATGTTACGCGGTTTCTATGACGATACGCGAATACGAGTTCCTTGAAAATCAGATATTGATTGCACTCATAATGCACGATCAAACACTTTTGTACATAGTATTTGGTAACATTACATTAACCATCGTGTCACTTCTGTCGCATGATAGTTGAATTTAGGAAAAAAATATCTGAAATATATATAAACACGACCGGACACGTCGGCATACTTAGCGCGTCACTTTTATCACCATTAAAATACTTTGCGTAAAAAAATTTAAAAGATATATGTATACATATATCTTAAACACACACATAGGAGTAATTCCATTAATTTTTTTTTTTTTTAAACTCTCTTGTGGTCCCAGAATTTTTTTAAGAAATTAGCGTGTCAAAAATAAAATTAATCAGTAAACGTATTTTTTAAGATATCTTACAATAAGAAAACATAATTTTCCAGTCAAGATTCAAAAAGATCAGGATTCGATATTCTCGCTAATGTTCCCTATATAATATTAAAAAATGACATTTGTTTCCGTATTTATTTTATTCTCTCTTTCTCTCTCTTTTTCGGTTTTCATATTCTTCATGTTATACACATACATTAAATATAAATGTATACCTGATATAATTTACGTAAATCGATTATCTGGGACTTAATGGGATTATATATGTTCGTATATGTGTTTATATACATATATGAAATAGAAAATAATTTAACATTCACCAATACAATGTGCAACAACGAAGTTGTAGTACAACGTTGACTTTTATGAAATAAAAATATATCCAAATTATAACATATAAAACAGTGTCCGAAATAATTATATGTTTTAAAGAGATAATTGTCGTACTTTAAATTAAATCTATTATTTCTTTTCAAAAAAATATTAATTTAAAAAATTATATAATCTTTTAAAATTTGTTTTCATATTTACATTTGTTTTATAAAATATGATGATTAAAAATTCTCTATATCAAAATACACTTACGTCTCCTGAAAAGTAGTCGATCGTTTTCCTCTTTGTTTTCTTATAATATATATATGTATGTATAAAATATTAATTATCATAAATATTTTAAAATAAAATTCAGAATATTTTATATTATATCAGATAATGATATAAAATAGATCATTACTGCGGAGATAAATATGCAAGTAATCTTACGAGTAATAAATATCAGTTATATATTGGTCACCATGATTGCTCCCGATGTCTTCCCAGGCCTGCTCCTCTTCTTCGGCTTATTTTTTGTTGTTTCTTCATGGCACGACATTCATTCGCAAAATCACAATTAATTACAAACCCGCACACTAATCGATAGAATACGACAAACGATATTTAGCACGGCATTCTCGATATTAATCACACATGACGCGAACTTTATTGTATTATGATAGAAGAACAACAAAAAAAACTGCGGTCGTGAGAAAATACGATCCGCTTAGCTGAAAATCTAAATTCGCAACGGCAAGGTTATCTTTGCTGCTAATAAATAGTATATAATATATATATGCGCATTTTAAGGGAAATTTACCATTTATAAAGATAAATATCCGAAATTTTTTTTTTAAATAAAGATTTTGATAGAAAAAAAATTACATAAAATATGCCAATATATTTTATCAGATTATCGATGTACACATCTTGAAATTTTGCCACACGATTAATAAATTATCAATCGCGATATCAAAATACGATCATATTTACTAGATTTTATCTTCTTGGATAATACGTTTTGTTCTGCGTATAAAAGCAAAATAAACTAATAAAGGCTCTTATGAATATATCATACATACACTAGCCGTTTTAACCCGAATAATATCGCGTAATATCAAAGTAAGATCGTCAATGTCTTGCTCGAGTCTTTCGGTCATTAACAAAACGTATCATACGAAAGAGGGAAAAAGCAATTAAGAGCCAGCGCGGTAATTTGAACGCATATGTTCATGGCTCTTAATTGCCTTTTCCCTCTTTTGTATGATACTTTTGTTAATGACCGAAAGACTCGAGCAAGACATTGACAACCTTACTTTGATTACACGATATTATTCAGGAGGTTAAAATAGCTAATTAAAAGTATGTGTGCCATCCAAAAATCGAAATTTAGTACGATACATTTCGAATATATAAAATAAATTGTGTCGAGAGTTATATGGTAAACGCCGTGTATTCGATCGATTAGTACGCGCGTAATCGCAATTAACTATATTTTCGCGAGCAAGTGCTATAAAGGGAACAGCAAAGGATGAACAAGAAAGGAGAAGCAGGCCCGAGGAAGCTCCGTGAGTTGAGCAAACTTTAACTATTTATTTTATTGTTTGTTACCTGGGAAAATTAATTGCCTGTTTATTTCCCTTCGATAGATTTTATATTATTATCTAATATATAATGGATATATATAAATATATTCAAGATTTTTTAAAAAATATTTTAGACATTAATAAAATATTTACAATTAATGTTTTTGTATAAATATGTATAAAATATTTCAATATTATTTAAAATTTATAATTATTTAGTTTCTTTATATCAGAACTAAATTATTAATTATATGTTTTATGATAAAAATGTTTCTTCTTTTTTTTCAAAAATTAAATAACTTCTTTTATTAAAATACAAATAATAAATTGAATTGAGCGCAATAGTATTTTTTTAAATATTAATTATTTTGGATACACACTACTTTATAAGTTGGATATATTTATTTTACAGATCAACGTTGTGTGCTACAACTCCACTGTTGCGCATCATACTGGTGAGCATTAAATTATTTTTTATTTTATGTAATTTCAAGATAAAAAATGAGGATTTATACAAAAATTATATCGCATATATAAAAGAAATATATGCGAGATAAGGAGAAAGGGAGAGAGAAAAAGACGGAATATCTAAATCTAATAAAAATAAAAGAAACGCAAGGATAATTATCAATAATGTTTCAAGTGTGTAGAACAAAAAATAATAATTTTTTGTTTTGGCATATAATATTGATTGCTTACAGAAATTTTGGGACTATAATATTTTGTAGCTTTTTTATTGTTTATATATTTCTCTCAAGTTTATATTTTTATTATAATTTTATTATTTTACATGTATACTCTACATGTAATCATTTCTGCAGATATACTTATTGTTAGTATTAGGAAATTCTACATTTTTGCTTCAAAAACGCGCGCTACAAACTTCAACGAAATATTTTTCCTCTATTTCTTAACAGTAATCTTGTTTTTGTTATTTTTAATTTATTAAGTATAGTATATCCCATCTCTCTCCTATTTCGGCATTTATTAAAGATAAACGTTTTTAAAATACGTCACAAAATTTTCTAATTGGTCACCAGTTATAAATTGATCTCTCTCCTATTTCGGCATTTATTAAAGATAAACGTTTTTAAAATACGTCACAAAATTTTCTTATGTATAAAGGTACTTGCTATTATAATCGCACAGATTGAATAAAGAAGACATAACAAAAATGTGTGACTTATAAATTCGGAAATGATTGATTTTTACAATATTATGTTCACTAATAATTTTCTGTTTCTTTAGGTGAATCTATGTGAGCTTTAATGAGCAGATATGCTGAGATATAAATTTAAAAATTCATATAAAGGTTTTACATATATTAAATACCTTCTATGAAAAGGAAAATATTTGTATCTTTTAACTTGAAAATGATTGATTTTTGGACATACTTTTAATGACATTTTTATGTTTCTTTGATAAATAATACACGCGTGTAAAATTTGAACTATGATTTTTTAAACATACATACACCCATACGCGCGCACTTCTCCAATTCATTTTGCACGAGAAATTATTAGCCGCAATGCTATTAATATGCAAATACTGAATGAGAGACTTCAGATGATCAGATTATTTGGTTTGCTTTGATGACGCATTTTATCTTTAGTCATTTATTAAAAAAAGAAGAAAAACAATAAATCGGCGCGCTTTGTACGTCCACGTGTTCGTCTAAGAATTAACATATTTCTCGTCAAAGTAGATATTTAATAAAGTAAAGCGTTAACATTTACAATTTCTCCGATGATTGAAAAATCATAACGCACCATTAATCACACTAGATCACTTCTATGTACTTTTTCTTCAGGTTATCAGCTGTTTAGTCGAAAATTAAACTGTGTATTATGATAAACGCGCCATTTCAATATTCGTAACAAATATTTAACAAATAATTAACATACATTCGTAATATATATATAAATGCAATTTTGTAATGCAATTTTTTAAAAGCTGTAACGATAGATTATATGTATATATATATATGTATATTACGAAATAGGTATACGTTATTACACGCAACATGGATTTGCGCGATTATTTCGTGCTTATACATGTATTACCATTAAGAATGAAATAACTTGGAAATATTGTGTGCGTGCATGTGTGTATATGCGTGTACACTGCCTATACATAAACATTGTCTTACACCGTTACTTTCCTGTAACAAACATAAATATAGAGCTGCTATAATCGGAAGTCGTTCGACCTCTTTATATATTCGCGTCGTTTATATACATCATTTAGAGCGAACAAATTAATCGATAGAGTTTACTGCGAGATCATTGCATTGTGAAAGAAAACGAACTTTTAGTTGCAGTAAAGTTCATTGCGCATGATTATCGTGAGTTATTGTTAAAAAAGAGACTAATTAAGATTAATTAAGATAATCTATAACTAACAACTAAGATAACCTAATCAAAAAGTTTTTTTATTTGAAAGTAAAATAAAAAAATGAAAAAAGAGAATAACTTCGGAAAACAATGAATTATTACATATAATAATATGTAATTATATAATTTAATATAGTTATTGTATATTTTGGACAAATCAATTTCTCAATCTGCTACAATGGATAAGGAACAGTTATTTCGTATCTATCCTTTTTGCATACAGCTATTCAACTTTAAATATATGTAATTATATGGAATTATAAAAAGATGAGAGAAACTAAACGTGTGAAATAACTTGGACCTTAATTAGTCTCAATTGATGTCCGAAAACAATACTGTAATACTTGTGATATGCGTAATACCCAACTGGCTCAACCAGAAAACAATCCTCTAAACTCAAGCTGATACTGAAATACCGTTGTTTTTTTTTTTTTTTTTAATATGTTTGCATATACCGTAATATGATGATAATACATTAGAATAAAGAAATCAATTGTTTCATTGTTACAAGTATTTTGTTAAAGTTTTATCGCGCTCGCAACGCACCGACATAGACAGGACAGCAGCTTGAATGCGGCTCGATTTCGGAAAGTACGCTTATGAAATGTGCCATTCGCGTAAGTAATGTAATAAAAAATAATTGTGACGTCCGTCCACGCGAAATTCCACATTTCACCGAAGACACGTTTTATTGACAATTTTGCGTCTTTTACACTCGACACTTCCAGCACCGTGTTTGTACACCTCGGTTGTTCGTTTCTCTGCCGAATCGATTATTAATGATAAATTTGTTGATGAGTTTGAAATTTATTTTTCTTTTAAATTAAGAAAATGTTTTGTATTCAATATTTCTGAATAATTTGAAGCTTTAAAATTATGAATGATATAGAATTGTACTTATTAGTTGTATTCGAGCAATCTTTAGTTTCGTAGAAACTTAATTAGATATGTTTTTTATCTTATTAAATATATTAAAAAATTACAATCAGTAATATGATTTCTCGTCATGTTTTCGATAAAAAAAATTGACTATAATTTTTACAAGGAATTTGTCATTAACGATTCATATGATGGAAATTCGGTACGATATAAATGTATGTTGTATTAAGTGGCTAAACATTTCTCGACCGTTTTTTTGAAAAAATCCATCGTTTCAAAGTAAATAAGAAGCAATAAAGGATTAATAAAAACATATGGTAGAAATCTAAAAAATTTGAAAATGGGACAAATTAAATCAAAATTATAAGCTGAATTGTGAAAAAATGAGCGGTGCTTAAATCAAATCTGGATGTAAATCAAGATTAGAAAAATGATATTTGTGCCAGAAAATCCATGAAACGCAATATTTGCAATATTATGGACACATTACGAACATTATGATGTCAAGCTTGACTCCATTAATTTTATTTATTTTTTAATTAATCATTCTAGTTTTATTTATCTATTATTACATAAAAAATGACAAAACTCAAATATTGTTACAATTGTTATCGGAGACGGTATTGTTTTTTTGAAAGGGTCGCGCGCAGAAACGGTTGAGATAAACAGATCGTATACACATAAAGAGAGACGTACATTTGATTTTTCGTTTTGTGATCGTCGACATGCTGTGGCAAATTTTGTTCTCAATTTCGCGTGACACGAAAACCCTGTCTTTGTCTCTTTCTCTCTCTCTCTGGCTCCACGTGATCATACGTTGCCTCGTCTTTTTATGCTCACATTAAGTTTGATATTTCTGCTCGCTCGCGAAGCGGTCGAATCGTTTTATCAACAATAATCACAATCGAGGGAACAATAGTGAGAGAAAGAGAGGAAGAAGAATACATTAGAGAGTAAGAAAAAGAAACGCTTCGATCGCTTCCGAACTGAGGGCTGTGTGTTTACTCACGAAAAGTAAAACAGGAAATTGTGTGTATGACCTTTTATAGGATGAAGAGAAAAAAGACAGCAGAAAATTCGAGAAAATTGATGAATTACCTAGCGAATTCGAGTGTTGCTTTTGTACTACGAAGGTATTTACGATCACTAATGTTTTTCCTCAGGCGGCACTACATACACCAATGGGCTGTCGAGCGAGTTTATAATATTCGTCGCGCGTGACCATTAAAAAATCTAATCTCTATTTTATATTAGCGTGAGAGCGCGATATATATGTATATGCACATAAATATACACATATATATTTTTTCTCTGCATATTTCGTACTCTTCATCCGGGCACAAACTTTCGCCCGTCCGGCTTTGCGGGCGGCATGTGATTCTTTTTTTTTTTTTTTGCCTTAATACTCTTTCTCTCTCTTTCTCTCTTTGCTTCCCGAGGAATCGAGGCATATCATTCTGCGCAAATCCAAGTCTATACGCTCACCGATATGTGCACACTCTTTACATAGTCCACTGGGTGTATGCATTGCCTCCCCTGCCATCTCTCCTCAACGGAGCAGCACAACTTTTTCATTGATACAACACCATCGTTCATTCTCAAAAGCTTTAGACGCAACCGTAGCTCGTCTCCTATCAAAACTTGCGTGCCTAACACACGACATTTTGTAGGTCAAGGCACGTGGTGTTATCGCCTATAGGGCGGTCACGCCACGCGCCGATATGCGCGATGCCTTCTCAACACCACCATTTCCCCTGATACCCTCCAACTAGAGAGCCAAATATACTTTAGAATCGATAAAACGCGCGCGTATATACCTCATGTGTACGACGTGAGGATAATTTCCTGCCTTCAAGTTTAAAGTTAACGAGCTGCCGCACGCGAGAAGCCCGCCGCACCGAGCCACTCGCGAGTCGTTCCCTTTACTCTCATGATTAGGAATTGGGTCTTCATCTTCGTTTTCTCGCTTTAAGAAAACGTGCAAATATCACTGCTCGTTACGACTTATTATCGTTAGATTAATTGTTGAAAAATCAGGTTCTATCACTTTTCAAAAAATGTGATTAAAATTATAATGTAAAGATATATAACAATGATGGTTTTATTTATAAAACGAATAGAAGTATCAGCGATACATTTTTAGTTTGTATCTTTGAATGTCATAGAAAATATCCAATCTGAATATATTGTACATTTATGTCATCCTAGTCATTTACATAATGTAATTCTTGTCTTTATTAACTTAATGTAATCTATTATTGATTTCTTGTGCAGACTTGATATTTTTAACAGAGAATAGATATTAAATATTATTTATTTTTAGTTAAAAAATTACAAATAATTTACGCAGAATATAATAAACAGTATTATATATTTTTTAATATCTTATATATAATAATGTCCGTTTAAATATAATTATCTAAAAAAGAGACCTTTAAAAATTGTTGGTCAAAGTTATTATATTTAATTTCATCTTTCTCCGTTATAATTAGCGATTCTTCCATTGAATAAGTTTATTCGTGAAAAGGCAGGAAATTATTTAAAGCCATTCATAGACGAGTATAAAATGTATTGATGTTCGAACGGAGCATTTCAATAGAAAGATCGTATGTATACAAAAATATTATACTCGCCTCTCTTTGAATTTCCAGTTTCATTAAATTATCGGTACAAAATATACATGTACTCGTCCTGAACTTTATTCGCTTCATTATCTCACGCAGCACGGTCGTATACTTATCACGCGATCGAGTTAATTCACAGGACGAGATTTATCAACGCGCGCTCGTCGCATAATTTTTTTTTTTTTTTGTACTATGTAATTACAAATTTAAAAATTATCGTTTTATTTAAGTGAATTTAAAATTGAATCTTCCTTCATATTAAATTAAATGAATAAAATTATAAAATCGTAAGATACATTTTCAATCCATAAGCTCTAAAAAATTATGTTGGAAATTTTTAATTTTTAGTTCTGTCATACATAGTACTCATCATAATGCGTATATTAAGAAGCCATATTTTTCTTCTTGAGCAAATCTAATTATATAGATATTTTCACTTACAACACATACACTAGCTTTTGTATAATTTTTTAGCAAATATAATTATTTAAAAGAAAAGAAAATAAAAAATAGAAACTCTATTTTTTAATATTGTATATCAAGTGATCAGTTACAAAGTATGTCAGTAGCAGTTATTGATTATGAGCACAATTTGAGAAAATCTCGTCCCGCAGCGATGAAATAAAATATAGCGCGCATATCAATTTCTTTTTAATTGAGCTAACATCGCGTTATAAAATAATATTACACAAAACTCTCGAAACCGAAATGTTATTTCGCCAATCGTGCATATAGTGATACGACTGCGTGAATATCAAATTGTACGAAGATAATTATTGTTTTATGACATGTTCGTTGGTTGAACAGCCGAATAAAAGGCAATTTCGAATTTCATTGAAATGAAAGATACACGTTTATAATGATCGTACATCCATTCGCGAAGCGCACTAGTATTATAATTCCTTTTTTTTTTCTTTGACATAATTTCGCAATATACAGAAATTCTAACATATTCCGTTTTGATATCAAATTTTGTTACAATAAATAATATATTATTTGAGATATTAAATTCATATATAATATCGTAAATTTTAACACGTATAGAATGTTTTATGACTGATATAAATATTTCTATCAAATATACGAAAAAATAAGTTTTCTATAAAGATATATAAATTTATTTCATAATTGAATCGTAAAATATCCGTAATATATTATTACGTATGTGAAATTCCTAAAATACAATATTACAGGGTTAAAAAGTATGTACGTTCTCATCTTACGATCAGATAAATATCCAAAAATGTTATTAAATCACAAAATAACGAATCAAAAAAATTTATATGGAATTAATTATTGAAATAATATATATAATCTCATAAAAATTGTCATAATATAAATTTTACATTTTTTTTTTTTTTATAAAGTAATAATTTATAATGTATGATTCTCTTTTTATCCATTTTTTATCACAATTTCTTTTGTTTTATCAACATTTATTTACACTAACAATTTTATGTATTTTAAAAAAAACTAGAGAAATCATCAACTTAGTATTTATTGAATTTGAAGAAACTTTATGAAATTATACATATCTTTAGAGAAACTTCTTTTTAGAACAATTATTTTATTCTTAAAGAACAAATATTTTATTCTTTATTTAAATTATTTAAAGATAAACTAAATGTTCTTAAGAAGAATATCATAATCTCTCTGGATTTGCCATAGAGAAAGAGAAAGTATGAAAAAATGTGCGCTTCGCGCGTGTGTAATACTCTTCATATAATAGCACATACGAAGGACGAGAGACAAGATCAAAGACGACAAGGTAAACTTATCTTTTTTTTTCTGATTATCACATACACATTATTTTACACTCGTATAATGCAATATACACAAATACGTTCTATGGTACGGCACATGTATTGTCGTGCAATGGAACGTTGGTGTATTTCTTAAGAACAATTTATATCGCATCATTCACCAACAACTCGAAGCATGCTTAGAGTGGCAACGAGTAGCAGCGCACGGTAGACATATCTCAAAAAGCGACTTTAGAAAGATCGCGTGTCTGTCTCCTGCATCCGGTAGGTTAGTTCTGGCAATAGAAAAGTGCTTCAGAAACGAAATCTTAATACGCGATAAAATAATTTTTTTTTCTCTTAAATAGACGTAGATTAAGTAGATGTGTGCGATCACATATCGCATATATCCGACGCACATTTCGTACGCGCGGACGTATGATCCAGGCGAGTATATTAATTGTCTCACACGTCAATCGCTAGAAACTATCCTTTCACTTATGTAGAGAAAGCACGTCCTTCTGTGGCTTCTTTATTTCTTATTGTCAAACGATCGCTTCGCGAACGTTGCTAATGAGACGAGCGCATTTTCCAGTGGATCGACTCTCAGTTCTTGATGACTCCGAATTGACAGCGATTCCCTGCTTTCTTCTGTGTATGTATGTGTCTCTGTTATGATTCTATCTGTAACTTGGATAGAGAAGGAAAATTTAGTTGATTCGCAAAAACGTTAAACTAATGATGCAAAAGTCCAGAAAGTGCGCGACAAGACGTCTTTTATATAGAGATATCTTTCTAGCATCTTTTAGACATTCGTATCGCCTAAGAAACAATGGTTTTTGCTATGAAACCGATCTTAAACGTTCTCGAGAGTCGTCTCTTAAGCAGAAAGCCCTAATTCGAGAACAGAGTCGAGGAAGCTGCGCCGCCCTGCATCAGCGTATCATAGAATTTAGACTAATTTAAAAGCGCCGCCTTCTAGCACCCTCGCCCCTAATCGCATAATCGAGACTTTTCATCCACCTCGTGTTTTTAGGAGTACAAAGACTTCAGGGACGCGGAGAACATAATGCCCCTTGCTACCAGCGACTTTCGTAATCCAGTGTGTCAGGAAATGAGGTCCCTCAGGTTCAGTATCGGCGGCGGCAGTAGTAGCGGGGGCGGCGGCACCGAGAGCGGTGGCGGCGTCGAACAATTAGGTTCGTTACTCGCAGAGCCGAAGATATCGCCCGTTCAACCGTCGGAGATGTTGAGCTTTGCGAGGATGTACAACGAGCAGGGAAGCTACGCGAAGACGTACAACGAGCAGGGGAGCGTTGACAGTTCCGACACGTACGCGAGCTGTCAGACGCATCCGTCACATTCGCAGGTACGCGAGTCGCGCGGATAATAGCGAGATCAAACTCTTGCAGCGTATAATCGTCACGTAAAAATCAACACGTGCTACGAGACAATATGATGCACATCCGTGTAAAAAGATAATATGATACATGTGCCATGTAAACCAGAGCTTCCCAACATCGTTCTACGATGTCACACGTACTACGAGATATTGTACTTGCGAATATCTCTTATACAGCGAAAAGAAACCTTAAAATCATTCTTTGAAAATTACATTTGAATAGTTATGCTTCTATCATCTTTATCTGAATCTATTATTATTGATGATAATGAGATCTGAATCTGCCGTACAAATATCTTATAATATTTCTATGTATACTACGATGAGACGTGAAAGAGACGAGGAAGCACTGATGTAAGCTGTCCCACCTTTAACGCATCACATGTTAATGAATTATTCGGCGAATTCAAAGTTGATTTGCTCTTAATAAATATAGAGCTATATTTACTTGTGTATGACAGGTGATATTTAATATCGAAAATTAAAGTAAACTTTTTTTTATTTACAAACTACATTAAACGCACCTAATCTTTTTATCGTTATATTACTGCACTCGAAAAAATATCACTAAACAATTGTCAATTTAATATAATAGTATAATAGTTTTATTCAATTAATTTAAAATATAATCAATTAATTTATAAAATGTCTTTTGACGGAAGTGATGGCATTATATGCAGCATCTTACACGTGAAAAGATTCATTTATAATTCATTAATTTATTATATTTTTGTGACGTGCACGCGCACGCATAATTCAACAAATAATAGTACTAAACATTCAGGTCAACATAATTGAATAACTTAAATGGACATTGAATTAATTTTAAATAAAATTGTAATTCTCATGAAACTCTATTGTGTACGCAATAATGTATTTAACGATAAAAATTAAAAATGTGCTCTTTTTTAATATAATGGTTGTTTATTCAATCTTCGTTATATGCAAAAATATACCCTAAATTCGTCAAGGAATCATTAACATTTGAAAACGATGAAAATGAGAGATACCCCCCTGCTCGCTCTAGTATATGTACCTAATCTGCTATTACTAGACTAGGATAGATTTTAGTCGCCTGCAGGCGAGAACACTTCCGCGACGAAGTTACGCTCCATAGAGTCTCAAATCTCGGTCGCGGGACAATCCCTTCGCTTCCGTAGGGCGATCTGACCGAGGAAGCGGACAGCAATCTTTACGTGAATCCTCTGGAGGTAACGGAAAAGTGCAGAACTGGTCGTGTGAAAAAATCTATTTCCGGTGAGGTCGGCCGAAACATCATCACCGATGCATCGCCCAGCATCGAATCCCTGAAGGACATACGGTCTTCTAATGAGGCCTGCAAGATCAACCTGAACGACATGATACCCAAACACAGGAAGATAAGGATCCAACAGGTGAGCTCTTTAATATTACCTATACATATAACTTGCTCTGTCTCAATCTCTGTTTATTTTGTACTGTGTGCGATTATCGATATTATCAATGAATAAAAATGAAATAAATCAAAGACAGCGAAGTGCGATTAGTAAATCGGTAAAGAGATTAGGGAAATATGAGTGTAATCCCAAACTATCATTATCAACCACTTTCAGTCTTTCCGAATAAATGCGATACTGTAATCTTTCAATGATAAAGTGAATAGATATTTATTTTTTATAATATGAATTTTTCGTAATCATTGTTTTAATTTTATAACATCAGGATATCAAGATATTGTCATTGCAAGATATCGCGTTATTACATTTATTCCACATTCTCATAACCATTTCAACCAACACTAAATACTTTCGATTAACAGTATAGCGCAGAAATTTTTAGTAAAAAGAAAAAAAATAATATTAAAAAAAATACAAACAAGAAATTTTTATTGAAATATGATAGACATGGTAAATATGATATTTTTAGAAATATAATACAATCTTGATCTTAGGAAATTATTTTTTATTGTATTTAATAAGAGAGAGAGAGAGAGAGGATTGAAAAATATATTAAATTTCACGGCTGTACTAATTCTTTTTTTTAATTTTAAAATTTCTGCGAGGTCGTGATAGGATCCGCACCTTCTCTTTAAAAATAAGACAACTCAAAGAAGCACGCTCTTCTGATTAATTGTATATTATCTAATTTTAAAATATAATTGAATTATCTGCCACGCGAATGATTTTGCAAGATTTACTAAATAAACTTATGCGGTATCTCATTTGTGGCAGGTTTTAATTGTTATGGAAAAACGTAATATGCACATTAATCAAAGAAACGTAATCTCGTAGTGACACTTTGCGGTGTGTGTCATACTTTTAAAGAGATGATGCTAAGTCACACACATTACACCCCATCGCACGACCGCACGCACTCATGCGCCGCACCTCGCTGCTTTTTTCAGCCGCAAAAACCACCGAGACTACAAGCGGAGCGCAGTTGAGCGATTGCCACAGGCTATCGTACTTTTCTGAACGCTCCGATGCTCGTCAGAGGGGAAACGTGCGATATCGCACGTTGGCGCTCGGAAACGGAAGTAAGCTCGTTCGCAGCGTGACAGCGTGTTCGTGCGCTTGGCTGGCGACAGATAGCGGGTATCGTTCACCTTGCGTAACGGAACTAACGTCTCAGGGCCAATGGCATGTGCACTATACCCGATAAAAAGGCGTAAAGAAATAAGACACCTTTATCGAACTGGCAGTCGATTTTTCTTCACAGCTTAAACTGTTAATGTTTGTTCGCAGCTTGAACTTAATTTAGATCAGCGTCAGAGCTTTGAATTATACTTTCGAAATACCAGAGAATGCATATGATATTTTCTTCTTTATTGAATTTCAATTTGACATTTATTAGCGAGAAATTAAATATTGAGAATCGAAGACTATAATTTCGAAGGGTAATAATATTTTTAGAAAAATTTTTGTTACGGTATCAAATTTGCATTATTTTTATCTATTGTTCTATTACTGCGCTTTTTACCGGAAAAATTGTATGTATGGATTGAGAATTCATTCTCACAATTTTTCCATAGGAAGTAAAAAGAGAATGAAGTTAAAAACAAGGAATTTTCAACTTATATCGCAGGATCTGCGTGATTTCACCGATTTGTTATGATAATTTCTTTTTATCAATCAAGCTGCATATTTAAATGTAAAGTTTTAATTTAACACATTGACATAGTTAAAATTTTTTATCTTAGTCGTTAATAATACTTATATATATGACGTATTTTTTTATAGGTCGCGATAACTTTTATTAGTACAATAATATATATAGTAATGCTCTCGTTTAGGGGTTTCTAAACAATTTCTCGGCAAGCTAATTCTATATATTTAATATTTTAAACGAATATTTCGATACTCAATCTTGTGTATGTTATTAATTTCAATTCACCTAAATTACAAAATGGAATAGATACGAATTTTGAATCAAAATTAGTCAATTTAGGCCATTTTATCCGTGAATTCCTATTTGCGAATTTTATCCAGATTAATCGGATATAGTACGCATTGTCAGCTAACTAATTAACGTAATCATATTACTTGATCCATATAGGCGTGTTATTGTGCTGCTTCTACTACCTGCAGCCACAAACGTAAATTATATATAAAATAATAATACGCCAATTATATATAAAATCTTGTTTTTCTTTTGTTTATATTATAAGGCTATAATGTGGAAAGAAAGCAAAATCTGAGTCAATTAATCCTCGAGAATAGTCGCAACGCCAACGTATACATATATCATTAAATCACATTCATTAACAATACACATGCATGTCTGCTCATCTGATAAACTTTTCATATCGATGTACCCTCTATTATCCTCTATATTCCATAGCACATTTAAATGTATTTTTCCTAGGCACCTCATCTTCTTCAGAATAGCATGATTAAATTAATATATTATTATATTATATAAAAGGTATCACCTTCAAAAAACGATTGGGACCAGGGGATTAGGGGGGAAAAAAGAAAGTAAAAAAAAGAGCAAGGAAAAAAAGAGGAAGTTATAAATGTTCTTTTAATAGAAAAAGATCTTAACATAAAATTATATATAAAAATAGGACTTTGTTACATATTTATTCGGTCTCGACTCCATTTCTTATGTATATTTTTGATTTTTTTTTTTTTTTTTTTTTTTTTTTTTAAAAAGATATCTATTACGAGTTTATCATAGAGATTTAGATCAAATCAAGTCTCCTCTCCCTTCAATGTATTTAAAAATGCATTGCACATCAATGTGCATCCTTTCACCACGTTAAATGTCTATCTCGAATTTATTATTTCTACAACGATTTATGATCACATATATGTATGTATCGCTATATATATATCGCTTATATTTATTACTGCTTATGATTGTGCAATTTTAATATATATTTGTATATATACATAAAAATTTTTCCGTTTTATGGCTAAATATGCAGCAATATGAGAGAACACGAGGCATAGCGACTTGTTTTTACTGTACGCGCATTATTACAAGCCGCAATAGTAAAGTCCAAGTATAATATAATCGTCAATCGCGGTTGATTGCAGAGCGTAAAGCCACAAGCGCAATTCGTCAGCGATCAGGAAGGCGTGGTAGCGCGTGGTATCTTGAGGGAGACTGCCGCCACGGAGGACAATAACAATGATTACGGAGGACTGCGCGGTGGCAAACCCTCCACGTTCGTGCCGACGAATCTGGCGTCAGCCACACGCATCATCAATTACCACTTATTTGGATCCCTCGGCGGACCAAAGCATTACACGGGTAAATATATTTGATCTTCACTTAATTGGATTTCTCTCTTTGGCGGTAGCTCCCTATTTGCTGAACAAACTCATGCCGAGAAACTGAAAAGAACTGGACTGTTGGATTAATTTATTATATAAATTCTGGGCCATCAACGAAATTTGTGTTGATTATTAATTTTCAGATTTTTATTTGATTTTAATTTTCAGAATTTTATTGCCACTATTCAGGTGAAAATGCATGCTTAGTTTTTAAAGTAGATAGAAAAATATGCTTATAGAACACATAAAGAAGTATCATCTTTTAATTTTTAATAATGCTATATACAGGGTGGTCCTCGTAACGGTCGCCACGATTTTTAAGGCCCTTACAATAATCTGACATAAAAAAGTCATAAACAGAAATTTATCAGTTTCTAACCGGCAACAAATTGCAAGAATAAAAATTGACCAAACATTTTTTTGTATATGTTTTGTATATATAAAAGTGAACAAAAATTAATATATATATATATATATATATATATATATATATATATATATATATATATATATATATATATATATATATATATATATATATATATATATATATATATATATATATATATATATATATATATATATATATATATATATATATATATATATATATATATATATATATATATATAATTTCTGTTTATGACTTTTTTATGTCAGATTATTGTAAGTACCTTAAAAATCGTGGCGACCGTTACAAGGACCAACCTGTATAAAAAATATAAAATATCCTTGACAAGTTTTTTATAGTCTGAGTAAATGAATAGACTTACAATAGACTTATGATCTTCAGAGTTAAATAGTAATGAAATAAGACGATTAGATTATTTCATAATCGTATCTTTTTTGCTGGTTTGTCGATCTCTAGTTGTCTTTACCCGATTATTATCACGTCGCAAAACACGGCGTAATGAGATCCGTTTCAGGAGCGAGCGCTGAGAGTAAGCTCTCGTTATCAGCGGACTCCATAGATAGCGACGGCACGCCGTTTATGGATCGCCACCGGATGTCGAAGTCGATCCTAAAAAAATCCGACAGCGGCAATAATTACTACAGCAATACCGGCGACTCGGATACCGAGAAGCTGATCACGGACAGCGTGTCCACGACGAGCATGTGCGATAACGAGACGGACGGGTACGACTCCAATACGACGGCCAATACACGCTCGTCGAAAAAACGTCCCGCATCGCCGTTACTCTCGCGACAGGTTCTCGAATCGATATTCCGCACGAATAACAACACCGAGAGAGAATACACGAGCGGTGAGGATGACGGTGAGGGGAAAAGTGTAGTCGCGAGGACACCGAAGATTCTATTCGGCGACGTCGTGGAAGGTTCGTATACGAGCGTGTTCTGCGATTTAAAGATGCAGGTGCAAAACGATTAAAATATTCAAATCTATTTTTATTTTTTAAGAAAAAAGTCAATAATTTCCTGAACATTTCGAGCTATATAAAATAATTATGGATATATCCAAGTGCCTAAAAAAATGTTGAACATATAAGAATAGTCAAATCCTTTGAAATGCTCTTCTTTAAAATCATGTTTTTCGACCTATATGTATTTTTTTCTTGGAAACTATTGGTTCGATTGTTATCATTTTTCAAAATTTGTTTTAAAATAAATAAAAATTAAGATTTGATTCTTATATGATTCTATATATCGCAGAGGAGAAACACGTTCGCAGCGAAGCAGTAGCGGAAAAACAAAACAAAGAATCGGACGAGCAGCCGCGGAGGATGAAGACACGCGTGCAAGAAGAGTCGAAGGAAAGCCAGGCCACTACACTGATATTACGTCCCCATAAAACAAGAAAGTCGACGACGACGGAGGAAAAGAGGAGAGCCAACAAGTCGAGCGGATACGGTTGCGCAACTTACAAGAGCTCCGACGCGAATTGTCTTCCTCAGGAATACCGTTTCTCGTCGTAGCTGCTTCCCCCGCTTCTTACCGCTATTAGACACTGCATATAGTCGCACCATCATCATCATCACCACCCAACGATCGCAGTCAATGTACTTGCTCCCAAGGGCTTGTAATGGCTATAATCATCTGTGACAGGTGCCTAAGGTGCATCACCCTTAACATCGATTGTACCCTGGTCAATTTTGATCAATTAACTGTGTAATACACCAATCATTTTGCTAAAATTAACGCTCGGCGTTTTGATCCTGGATCTTTTATTATACATATAAAGGGGATGAAGAAAAAATAGTTAATTAATCATGGCAAAGGTGCAATCAATCTTAAATATTGCGGAAAGCAGTACGTAAGTGTAGGAATCGCGAAATAATTCACACTCAAGAGTTGTTAATGTTTTACGTGATGAATTCGTCGCGAAACGGATAGATGATATAAAACTAAGGCAGTAATTTTCAATTACTGTCGCATATACATATTCATAGATAATGAGGAGTGACCCTGACGAGTTCAAAAAAGTTTTTAACTTGCGAGGTATATAGATATGAGCTCCTAATTCTGAGCTACGCGGTTTTTTTTTTTTTTTATACCAGCTTAGTTTCGGATAAGGGAGAGGGCAGCTGGATAAGGTTTCATTCGTTTGTTTTTATCTCAGATAAGATCATTTAATTGACGCTTTAAAGCGATTTTAATCGGCTCACTTGGATCCATAAATAGCCCATAAATAGTCTATAAAAGCGAAAATATCTGGGAGCATTGGACTGCATCTTTTATCATTACATTTCCAGCATCATAATTGATGCATGAAAGTCTTATACGCTTAGATGCACGACTCTCGTGGCCGTTAACCTGCCATTTTTAACGATAATGTGTATCGCGTATGCCTAAATCAAAATCGATATCTATCTTTTCATAAAGCTCATGCAATCGTTTAGAATGATAGCAAGTGTCGCATAATGTTTCGCATCCACAAATGCAGTCGCGGTAGCGATTATGTGTCTTTTAGACGAGAAAATGGAATATAGAACAAGTAAATCTTGTAGATTTTGCATCGTAGTCTTACCTGAACGAATAAATGAGTTGTTTGTTTCAGTAGAGCGCTGCCGAGATAACGATTCCAAACATTTTGAAATCGCATCTCGGATTATATTTGCGAGTGTAACTGTCACTTCCACGCCGAAAAATTCTCGCACTCGTGATCGTTAGTTTTACCCGTCGAGATGAATCTCGTGCCGATTTTTTCGCAACAATCTAAATCGCGCGATGAGTGCAACTCGTCTAGTCTAATTTTAGATGTTTATCGATGGAGTACATATCTGCAACAAGACACTTGTAGTTCATTGTTATTAGTAGTCGTAGGGATAATAAGAAAGGTGATGAACAAGCGTATATTATTAATTATTAATGCCCGCGCGGCTCGTTGTTATTGCGCCAATGTTCTGTATAAATCGCGCGCCTCGAATATTTTCTAATTTCGTACAAATTATTCGTACAAATCGCTTCCGCTACGTACACGTCTCATATTCCGAATGATTGGTTTCAAGTTGTTACCTCTGCCTCTTCTTGTAGTTTTTAACGACTGTGAGATGAGCGAATGGATTGAGAAGAGTGTGAGATACCATCGTGCGAAAAGTAGATGAATGAAAAAAAAACGTTGAGGGAAATAATTTCCAAATCTCTTAAAGCAATCATAAATTGTGGTACATACATAACGACGTTCCATTCCTTGATACGCTTATCCGTCATGCTTTTATTTTTATATAAATTTGCATGCGATATTTTTTTTCTGTGATGGATTACGTTATCTTTCAAGCCTTCATGTGTAACGCTATAGAAAGGAGTTTTTAATCACTAGAATAACCATATCCTTTAGATGCTAATTAAAAAGAGAACAAAATTGGAATATATATACTTTTTCGTGTTTATTATTGAGATAATTTTATCGATTCGTTTTAGTATGAATTATTTGCTAAACGTAATAGCGTACAATTTCCATGTTTTTTGTGCAAACATTTTTAAAACGAATAGAATACGGAATGGAACACAATATAGGCTATATACGTAATCTTAATGATGATGTTCAATTTAGAGCTTTGAATTTCTATAAGGCTAGCTTTTTAATAAGCTACAAGCTACAGTGATAAATGGATTAAATTACATTTAACTTTTTAATATCCCATATATTATAAAAAAATATAAACTATACCAATTTTTCAAAACCTACACTAAGATATGAATATATTTTTCGAGAAAGAAGAACTTGTTCTCGAAAAAATCGAAATGTTTGATTATTATCGAAGAGTGGAATAACAAGAACACCGAAGCCTTTGAAGAGAGTATTATAAATGCGCCAGTCTCTGATTAAAGCACAGGATTGTGCCAAGCAAATGATTTCGCGAGACAAAACGTTTTTACCCTTTCACGAGCATTCCGTACATCGTTTGCGTACCTGTTATTCATAGTCGGATACCTTATGCCGCTTATAGAGAGTTTTTAAATAAAGAAAAAAAATCGATGTGTCTTCTGCGAGCTAACGTAGTCGAATTTAAGAAGTTCCTAGAGACTGCGTAAAAGAGAGAGAAAAAGAGAGGATGGTTTATTATTTATTATTGTAATTGTGCATTAGCGGCAAAAAAAAAACAGCACAGTTTAGAGCAGTGAAAATAGTACAAAAGATACCATTTCGTACAACGTGCGTGTTACGAGAAAATCGACTGGACGACG
>NW_021849398.1:2822901-2828039 GCF_003651465.1 Formica exsecta
GACGCTCTTTATGTAATCGCTACAAAAATGCGCAGAAAAATGCTGTTGTCTTCGTGTTTAAATTAAGTTTATGACAGTTGCGAGTTGTCGATGCTTACTTAAGGAATATTAACTGACGTTTATTTATATGACGAATAGATATATGATTCTGGCCACTTTGAAGAACCCCGCCGAATTTTTCTTCGGATTTATAGAGTCTATTTATTTTTTTACTTCGACTTCTCTCTTCCATTTTCCACGCTGGCTGCAACGCAGCTGCAATGAATTATCACAATAACGTCGATATATGTTAAGCGCTAGCCATTCGATCGATCGCATAAATTTATTTTTCCGGTCTTATAAGGCCTATTAGTTTTAAGGCTGATAAAAAGTATAAAAATCAATAAAGTTGTAACTTGCTAGTTTTTGTTCCTTACGCGGTTATGTTTTTTCATCGCTCAAGTGTTTCCCTTCAGCAATGTAATGACTGTTTTTAATGAATAATGGCTATTGAACCATATACTTGATCTACGAAACATCTGCAATTTTCTTTTTCTCACAGAATGAAATTAGCATAGAATTTCATAGAATCGACGAGTTTGTTAGAAACGAGTATTCTTCGCTCTTTATCTAAAAGTAAACAGGTAGTTCTCCAAATAGAAAGTTTTAGAACGCTTAAAACTTCATACACGGTAAGATGATAAAGATTATGACAAGTCTAAGTTAAAAGGAGATTTATCTATGCGAATACAATACAACAGTTGTTACATTCAACTAAATGGTGTATCGAGAATGACATGTATTGCATTCATAGGACATATACCATGATATTTATTGCATTGTTTTATTACACATGACCAATACTGTTTTCGATTATAGGGATAAGTGTCACACTATTTTAACCAATAGACTTATTCATCATGCGTACATAAAGTGAATTAGTTGTAATAGCCGTTATAAATATTACGCTTATCGAACTTGCATCGTCCGTTGATGGCAGAATTTATAATTATTTTTTGCTATCATATCAATGCATGATGATATTGCTTTCATAAAATATATAAATTTTACAATGACTATAGCAACTGACCACTATCATAATTTTCTCTAATAATAATGTACTTGGATGAAATTTAGGACGAGGGTGTGTTCACCATTTCAGTCGTGGTGCTCTGCGTCTCCGCAATTGGTTTCTCTTGCAGTTCTAACCACGGTAATCGTTTTTGCAGTTCCAGTCTGTGGAATAACATTAATGTTTAGAGGAAACTAATATTAAAACTCTTGATCTATATTACGACAGTTACGTTAAATTTACTTGCCTATATCTCGGATGGCTTATGGCGTACACGTACGGATCCAAGCAAGCCACAAATTTGCATGTGCACGCCGGTATCATTGTAATACCTGGAGTTAATAGTGCTTTATTCCCGAAAGCACCGATCATCGCGAGAGTACCATATGGGGTCCACGAAAGGACGAAAAGAAAACAGATCGTGATCGCAGCCTAGATAAAAGAAGATACGCAACATGTCACGTAATTTTTTTTAATGCATGTGTTTTAATGAATATAATAAATACATGATAACTGCTCTCATATTTACGATTCAAATGCAGTAACGTCAATGTATTAATTCAATACAGAAAGCTAGAATTTTTAATCGCCAGAATTTGGTATGAAATGTATATATCAACTTTTTGAGCAAAAAAATCAGAGAATTCTATCGATCATATAAAAATTCTGAAACTTCGCCATTTTTACAAAGATGATTTTTAGATTTCGAAACAATTTTTAAAATTTAATATGCGATACTTGTGAGCATATGAACTCATCTGACAAGTAAATAAAGTTTGCAAAACATCTGCACAGACAAAATTTTTGGTTTTAAAAAAAAATTTGGCTTATTATTAATATTAGTTCAAAAAAAATAAACGTTCTAACTTTAAATTTCTTCAAAAACATAATTTTTATAAAAAATTATTTCTATAAAAATTATATGATACCTTAGCTATACGTATTTCCGCGCTTTGAGCATTCGTATTTGCGTTGCTCCTCAAACTTTCAACATTCATCTTCTTTGCTTGTTCACGGAGAGCTTTCTCATGATTGACAACGTGGCTGACAATTTGACTATAATAATATATGATGAGAGACATTGGTATACAATAGGAAAAGGTGAATATTGTGGCTACGAAGTATCGTATCTCTGGCGTATCTGTCAAATAATCGAAAGTGCAGCTCGTTAAAAAGCCTTCAGGCACAAAACGACCCCAGACATGCATCAGTGGCATCAAGGCCCAAGGAATCGTGTATGTCCAGATGAGCGCGATAAGGAGTATCACTTGACCGCGTGACAACTTTCCGTCGAGTGGTCGAGCTATAGTACTATAATTTTATTTATATTTATATAAATATACTACGTATCAATATGTGTTTTATTAATAAATTCAATACGCAAAATATGGCACTTATTTTAAAGTATATATTATATATATAATATATTTAATATATATATTAAATTTTATTCATTTAAACAGATTTTGTGATACCTATATCTGTCATATGCAATAGCGGCATTCGTCATGGCAGCTCCAATTCCACTAAGCGCTCCCATGCAAGCAAAGATCTGACATCCTAAATGACCCGTAGCAAATCCGGTATTGAAGGAATTATATATAAAAATCGGTGCCTTAAGCATCATGATAAAATCACAAAACGCCAAGTTCACCACAAACAAATTCGAGGGAGTTCTCAGCGATTTGGCTCTACATGTAAAAGAGATATCAACGTGACTCCATTTGAGGTGATAATATCTTGAATTCTAATATTTTTAATAATAGTGTATTAAAGATTAGAGAAGTCCACAAAATTGCAGAAAGAAAAATATTAAATTTTATTGATTCTTGATTATATTTTTCGTACGCTTGTGAAATTGGCACAATTTATCCAAATATAGTTGAATAAGATTCCTTGCCAAAATATTTAATTGTAATGTGTGTGTGTGTATATATATATATATATATATATGTGTGCAAAACTTACGAAATGAATATCCATATAACCAGTCCATTTCCAAGTAGTGCCACGAAAGTGAAGAGTATATACAGAATAGCTAGCAGATAATGAAGGGAGGGGTTGGGCTCGGGATAGACCAGCCAATGTTCCGGTATATGGACTAATTCTTCAGNNNAGCAGGAACGTTCCATCCCAGCAATCGTGGTGGTCCTGCTGGTAGAATTCTCGCCTCCCAGTGAACGCTTCCGTTGGTATACATATTGCGGTCTGCCAACCCCTCACCTTATTTTACTTCGTATCGGAGGACTTTTTATACGCTTTGCGGTGATTCAAATCCGCGAAACCCTAATCCATCTAGCTTAAATGGCTTCGAATGGAGGATTAGTCAAAGATTATCCCTAACTTGCTGATGGTCAGCATGCTTTTATATTACGTCAGCTATCGAATTATCTATAAAGTAGGATTTTTCTATTATGGCTTTGATTGCGCGATAGGATTGTTGTTATTGTTTGTTTCTCGAGGAAAAAGAAAAATATTCCAAAAATATTTTTTATCGAGAATAATTTATTTTAAAAAATTACGTAGAAGCATTTGGATAATATATCTGTCATTGAGTTTCAATAATATTAAGAAGTTTCAAATGTTTATATTTGCAGGATAACCCGCGTACCACAATTAATACAATTATATTGTAGAAATAAAAATTAATTTATAAGGAAGGATTTAAAAATTAAGACCCTCCCCCTTTTTAATTAGTAACAATATAATTAATATATTAACAATAATAATTAATATTAGCCAATTGAACACGCACGTATGCATGCGTATCGAATTTATTATTAATTTCTAAAAATTATATTAAATTCACGTTCTATTATTCTATTATACTCTGCCTTCTCTTTCGGCAGATTTATCGAGTAAAGTATATGCTGGTAAATAAGATGAGGGGTTGTTAGGATCTTTCAACAACGGATTTCGCGTCGTAGTACTTTTGCTGCCAATACTCGTGTATCCTTGATCGTAGAGCGAGCAATAAGGGATGTTGTGCTTCAATAAGAATGTCCATACTTGACTGTACGACCAGTGCAAGATTGGATTAACGCGTATTAATCGTGGCCAGTCCGAATCAGTAGGCGCAAACGGTTGTAGATTTTCAGAACCCGGGTCACCTTTCCTTATTCCCATGAGACTTGCTTTTAAATTGCATCTCTCCTCCAGTAAGGCAGACAACGCGGATCGCATTGGCCGTTGCTTTCGTATTATTTCCACACCATAATACTGAGAAGCTGATTCCACAAACGTTTCCACCTATGCATACGTAATTTCAATACAGTATATAGAAATATTCTAATTACATATTACATTATTTAACCATTAGTGCTCTTACCTCTGGAAAGGAATCAGCAGTTACGTATAAACATAATAAGGACGAGATATTACGCAATTTGGCGATGGTAGCAGCTAAATGCAAGACTACTGTACAATCTTTACCACCATTAAAACTAATGAATACTTCATCTGAATTATATCTATAAAATATATACACATATATACATATTCTAATAAATAAGACATACAGTATATACATGATAATTCAGGATATATATGTATATGTATCTTTTTGCACCAGCAAAAAAGACACATTATTTATTAAAAATGTTGATATGGTTTCTCATTATTTATATGTGCATACCTATCATAGCATTCATTTAATATATCCAATGCGCATTTAATATGCGCTTCATTTTTACTATCTTCCAGAATAGCATTCATTTGAAAACGACCGAATCCGTGTTTTAGATTCATAATCTTTTGTATTGGTAGATAATATAAAAGTTCCTCTCTTGCCTCCGAAATTGCTTCCTTAGATCCCTCCAAAGTAATTCTCGTAAAAATTTGCGGTTCTGATTGCGGATAACTGCCAATTTTCACTTTGCCATTCCAACGTTTTGACTGTTCATCCAAAATATTTACTATTGAGAGTTCCTCCAATTCAATATCTATATGTTCATAGTGCAATGGCGCGCATCCTCTCAGTTGAGATATTATTACATCTGCAGCAGATTCGAAGTATTTCGGCGAACCAGGCAGTACATAAACATTTTTCACGCTTATTACCGGGAAAATTTCTGAAAATTCTAATATA
>NW_021849398.1:2828300-2855830 GCF_003651465.1 Formica exsecta
TATCACTTGTATTAATATCGTATAATATTTGAATGATAAAACGTTAATTAATTTCTTTTATACATTTTTATGTGCAAATTTTAATTTTACTTATATAAAAATTTAGATGAAATAAAATCTTATATATATATACACAAAATATAAATATAATAAAAATAGATTTTAAATAAAACTACATACTTTTAGACTCAATATTGATAATTTCACAAGAACTGGGAACAATAGCAAGTCGTTTTACTTCATGCTGGCCAGGTATCAATTGATTATATATATCAAACAACTCCTGATGAAATTCGAGTTTTAATTCAAAAGCCTTTGCTACAGCTTCATAAGTTACATCATCATGAGTAGGCCCAACACCACCGGATGTGAATACAGCAGAATATTGTTTTGAGGCAGTGTTTATTTCTTTAGCAATGTCATCCACCTAGAAACATCATTGGATATTAATATCATTATCATTGAATGTGTGATCTAAAAATTAAAGGTGTTATATTTGTCAAATTATATGATAACTAAACAAAAAAATATATGTTTTTTTATTTCTTAGCATTAATAAAGAGTAAAAATAAATATTCTTGTATATAATATCCACTATACTTGTTAATAATCTTTACAGTATATTTACACAAAGCAATGATAATGAAATAATACGCACAACATCAGGAACCACTGTGACTTTCTGCAGTCTTACTCCAGCAGCGGTTAAATTTTTTGCCAAGTATGACGTGTTGGTATCAACTATATGCCCGCGTAAAATTTCATCTCCCACAGTTATCAAACACGCTGTACATGGATAACATATCTGTTGCGACATATCCTTCTAAATTCTGCCCTTTACTGAGATAAAAAAAAATAATAAAGCCAAGAATGACTCATGTCGTTTCTCCTTTTTGTGCTATTAATAGATAATATGCAATCTACACACATTGTCTCTTTACTATGCATGACATATATAATTATGATTTATGATTTTTACTTTATCTGTATTTTATCTAATATATTATGCAATTTTAACAAAACACCCGCAAAATAAATCATTAGATATTAGTGCAACAGTGAAATAAAAGATGGTACAGGAGACGGGGGAAAGTCGAATAATAAATAATATAATATATTTTTTGATAATATTTATTGTTATAAAAATTATATAACAAAGTAAGGTAGTAGGATAATATTAATAAAGTATTATATCATTTTATGTTATATAATATTTTTTTAATATACATATTGAAAATAGATGATTGAAATACACAATTATTTAAATTCGTCTATTTTTTCATTTTTTGTCAAAGTTGCATCTGTTCCATCTTTGAAGCTGTTGCATTCGTTTGTGCTGATGTCACCTTAGATACCAGAGGTTTTGTATTTTTTTTAATTGTTTTCTTTTCAATAGTATCAAGTTTTGCTTTAAAATTACGCTCTTGCACGTCCTTACGCAATTCTTGCAATAGTCGATCCATGTTGGCTGTTTTATCCTTGTTTGATATCTTATTTCCTTTTGGATCAATCTGATTTCAAAGCAAAGAAATAATTGTCTTTTGTAAAGCATTTTTCAGTAACATTTTATTATATTCTACATATTCAGAAGTCTTGCATGCATTTGACTTATAAAACTTTTGTAATTTAATAAAATAATAAGCAAAATATTGATTTTTATTTCACTACTGCACTTTAAATAAGTTGAATTGGCGATTCGTGATTTGCTTTGACTTGTTTTCACATATTTCCAAGAAATCGTATGTAGATTGCAATCTCATAATAATTATTTCATTTTATTTGTATAATATGTATATATATACATGTATGTACATATATATATATAATTTACATCTATATCAATTTTTTATTTATTTTAATTTGTAATTATCTATTACACACTTACTTTCTTCGGATTAATAATCTTCTGTGCTTTAGCTTTCAGCTTGATACTGCGAGCTGTTGCCACTTGGAAAACATTTTTGTTTTTATGCGTTTCTTTATTCTTTCCCATTGTTTTCTGTAACATCAGTGTTACATCGTTAATTACAAGTAAACTGTTATATATTATTAGTCTCTATTTTAAGTTTCTTCATTGCTGGCTCCTTGTCTTTAAGCATATTTTCTTTCAACAAAAATGATACTCGAACCATTTCTTTATTCGGTGAAACATCCCTAATATCCTGTATATCAACAATAGCATCAGTAGAAAGTGTATAACCAAGCTTTTGCTCAACTAATAACCTTCCAAGCCTGCAAACATTGTCTGTTTTGTTCGCTTTTACAAAACAATATAGGTGGAATGTAAGTGGTTTAAGACAAACTTTTTGAAATTCTTTTTGCGTAAACCAATCAGGCAATATGTCCAAGAATTCAATGGCTGATGCGGGTAAATTCATTATTATATGTTCGGAACCAGATAAATCTTGAGCACGTCTGGACAAAATATCATCTTTAACAATGTTTCTTAAAAAATCTCTGCCATCCATGTTAAAAGCTTTAAAATTATTTTTTAATTTGTTAATAGTGGCATTTTTCTGAAGCCACTTGTAAGACTCAGGATTCAAGTCATTAGCAAATACTTGGATTTTTTTATGCGCGGCAGGAATAGCGAAGGGTCCTACTCCTGCAAATACGTCATACAGAACATCACCTTGCGTCATAAATGATGTCATTCTTGAATGTTCAGTAGACAAACGCGAATTCCAATAAACTTGTGCGAAATCAAACTGATATGTACAGCCATGTTCTTTTGTGGTTGTTATTGTGTTTCTTTCACCAGCCAGGATTTCCATAGCAAAATATCGAAACGTTGTATCAATTGTATTCATTTTATTTACTACTGTTCGCACATTTGGAGTCTTGTCAAGAAATATTTGACCAATAATTGTTTTGTATGGCAAATGTACATCGCGTAAATTCAACTGCACAATATGTCCCACTAAAGTATACGCTGTTGGAACTTGAATATCTTCTGGTAGAATTGATTTTAATGTCTCATCACGACGCCAATTATCATATTTTATAGTAATGCTCATAAAATCAAAATGTTCATATTGATCCACCAGTAATTTTCTATCATTCTCAGTAATATCTTCAAATTTTGTAATAATGTTTGGATTTAAATAAACGATAATTCCTTCGCTTGTCTTTTGAATTGGTTTAAAATTACACATCTTTAGCAAATATTTCTTCAAGATGTGCATAATTCTTGAGACAGCAGTGTTACATAATTTTAATGTTGGTACATTTACAATTGTTGTAAATGCATCACGATCCAAGCATGTCATACCACGTACCGATAGTGGAGGAACCAGCAAGGAAGTCATAGTAGTTGTATAAAAGCAGTACTGATATTTCAAGTAACTAGAATGCTGTACTGCACTGATGAATCTGCCAACTGCCATATACAGGATCATGCACTGCACAAGAGAAACGATTGGCAATAATAACTATTTTACTACATAACTTACATTATTTGATAAACAATAAGAAATACAATAGTAACAATATCATTTTCTAAACATGCAAATTTATAAAAAAGAAAGTTAAAAATATTAACTGTGTACATTGCTGTAATTTTATTCATGAACTGGCTTAAGTCATAGCTGTAAGCTTAATATTATGTTAATTAAATTCGAATCATTTGCAAATAATAAGATAAACAAAATATATATTTTTTATATATTACAATTTATTAATTTATTCACATTAATAACTAAACACATTTAGAAAATATATATATTTAATAGTATATTTTAATTACTCAGATTTTTCTAAAATATTTTCTGATCCTGTATATTGACAAAAAAATCTTCTCTCTTTAGCTGCACTTTCTATAATCTTTTTTTCTTTTTTTGCCTTCAAATTTTCCTATAAAAAAATTTCACTTTGAACTCACAAGATATATAAAAAGATACAGCTAAAAAAGAGCAGATCTAAGCTTGGCTGCAACATCATCATGCATCTGGCATCTTTTTATTATTGTAATTATATATTTAATAAACAAGCGTAGAAATCGCAATAAGGTAAAAAGGTAAATAGCTCTTTAAAGATTATGTTTAATTAAGTTTAGATGCAATTGTTGAAAAAAAAGATATTAATGGAAAGAAGATGAAATATAATTTTTACCTGCTCGTTTATAGAAAATCCAATGTCCAATATAGATATTTCATATAGATGTTCAACATCAACAATAGGAATTAAAAGTTAAATGTTATTCGAAAAAACACAATTCGATATATAATAAAATCGTAACCTCTCTTTCCGCGCGAACTTAGGTCTTAAGTTAAGGTCTGTTCGTTTTGCTTGCACTTTATACACTTAGGTTTTTTCTTATTTGGCACTTTAGACACAATGTCACGCGATTGGCTATCGAATAGAAAAACTTTCAGAATTTCAGAAATTCCCTATTCGATAGCGCGATAACCAATGCGTGATTTTATTGAATTTGTTTTTTTTTTTTGTTTTTTTTTTTTTTTTAGCTAGAATGGCAACTTTGTATCCGAAGTTTTGCACCTTCATCGCACGATCTTCAAGAGAAGTTCGATCACCTATCATTACCTGACCTGACATTCGTGTTAAAAATGTCTTCTGAGGTGTGTTTGGATATGGAAATACGAAAGTTAAAACCCGGCGAGTTGTACATTTTAAGCAATATATTAAGTATTTCTGATTCATGGAAGAAACTAATGGCTATCGTGCCTAAGCAAGGAAATGTACCCAAATTCACTAGTGATCATATCAGGCAAGCAAGAAAATATTTTTTACATTAATTTTCATTGTAAGATATCGTTACATTATTAAAAAGGACGAATATATTACATTCTTTTACAATATAATATAACTCATACTTTTTTGTTATATAGTATAATTGAACAAACAGCATACGGAGACAAGCGCAATGCAGCTGAAGTATTTTTAAATGAATGGAGTACTATGGGAAGAAAGAGACCAACATTAAGATTATTACTGGAACTTCTTACAAAAGCGGAATTATTTAGAGCAGCTGATTATGTGGCATGCGATATATTAAAACGTAAGTTTTATATTATTATACCGACCAAATAAATGGATGTTATAATACTTTGTGAAAATAGTTCCTCTAATGAATTATTTTAAATAAATTGTTATTTGATTAAAATGCTAAAAATATATTGATATTGTATTATAGTTTTGTGCATATTAATATAACAGATTTTGTAATTTTAAAAAGCATTACTCTCTTTTTTCAAGTTTTAGTTTTTTATAATATCGAGCAATAATTTTAATTATTATTATTATATAATTTTTTTTACTAAATTATATAATACTACCAAGTTGTATCAAAATTATGAAATAGTAGTTGTTTTGTATATTTATTCTAAATTCTTATTGCTTTTTAATTATACAGAGGAAAGACCAAAGAGGCCAGATTATGGTCCAGCTGCTTCTATTGATATAAGTGATGCAGCTATAAATAAATTATTAGGGAAGAATCAAATGGATACATCTGCTGAATCTATGATAGTAGAACCAACATCAGAACTAATTTCAGAAATTAATAGAATGTATTCTGGTGATGATGCAAATAAAGCTGTCAATGAAAATATATTGAATGCAGACAATGCAGATGCTGATAATTCTTTAAATTATCAAAAGTCTGTAGAAGATGATTTAATTGCAAGTATCAAATCAGATTTAATAAAATTTAGTGTTATGGATATTTGTAAAGAGGTGAACAAATATACAGAGCCTACATCTCTTGCTTCAACATCCAAATCTAATCCTGCAGAGATTAAAAAAGAGAATTCAATAAAATTAGATGCAACAGCACAATACTACGAATGTGAAGAAGTATCATCTCAAGAATTACCAGTATGTCTTAACCAATCCTAAATAATATGGTGCTAAAATGCTGAATGAACAAATTGGTTCTCGTCCAATATTCATATAAATTTCATGTTTAAAATGATATTTAATATTAGCCTAGTTTTATAATAACTTTGATTTTATTGAAGGAATATATGTGTAATATATAAATTATGTCGATAATTTATTTTAATTAATAGACATTATAAAAGATAGATATGTATAAATGTAAATGTGTTATTAAGAGGAATATGAATCGTAAACAAATAAGCCAATAAGTATCTTTAAAGAATTGTGAACTAAATTTAAAAGAAGAAATATTTTATATAATATTTTTAAAATATATAGTTTTGTATATTTTGCAATGTGTATCTGAACAGTTTATTTTCTGTCATCCTTTTCTCATGATTACCATTATCATATACATATATATAATATAAACACAAATATAAAATTCAATGTGTAGTCTAGTACGAGCTTAAGTAGTAAGAGCTTACGCGATCAAGTATGAGGAGAATACTCGACTGTGATTAGTCAATTTCTTAAGGCTTAGAGCTTAAATCACTATTGTAGACCGGCACTAAGCTCTATGGTTAAATGTGATGTGGCAATTGCCCGCGTTTCCGCGCATGCGCTACATTTGTCCGTCTGTCTTGCTATATCGCTTTCGTTTCTTCTTTCTTGTTGGTTCCTGCCCATTCATCCTTTCTCGTGTGAAGCTTATCGCGTGGAGGCGTGCCATAGATTTGCAGTTTGTTATAATCGAATTTCATCCGTGATTTTTCGTAAAAATCCTCAACAAAAACTGTAACCATGCCTCCTAAATTTGATCCAAATGAAATCAAGAAAGGTATATTTTTAAATATTTTTTGCGCATACACATAGTTAAAACATTTATAACCTTTATAACCTATATAAAAATGCTAACTGTTAACTAAATCGATTTTGTCTTTTGTACAGTGTATTTGCGATGTGTTGGTGGTGAAGTAGGAGCCACTTCGTCTCTTGCTCCAAAAATTGGTCCTCTTGGTTTGGTAAGTTTAGAAAAAATTTAGTTTGTATAGTTTCCTCATGCAGGAATTTATTTCATATCTAATAAACTATTTTCACATTTCAGTCTCCCAAAAAAGTTGGTGACGACATCGCTAAGGCTACCAGTGATTGGAAAGGCCTGAAAATCACAGTTCAGTTGACTATTCAAAATAGACAAGCTACAATCTCGGTTGTACCATCCGCGGCTTCTCTAATAATTAAAGCACTGAAAGAGCCACCCAGAGACCGCAAAAGACAGAAGAATATTAAACACAGTGGCAATTTATCGTTCGATGATATAGTTTCCATTGCTCGTTCTATGAGATCAAGGTCGATGTCACGAACACTTAGTGGTACTGTCAAAGAGATCTTGGGCACATGTCAGTCGGTCGGATGCACCGTGGAAGGCAGGCCACCCCATGATCTCATAGACGATATTAACGCCGGAGAACTGGAAGTTTCTGAGGAATAATTTTTGGTAGGTATAGGGTCCTTAATTCACTCTTTTCATTTTTTATATGGTAAAAAAGTATTGTTTAAACGATTTACCATAATTAATCATGAATTATGTAATGTAACATATGCTAATACAGAATTAAAGTTTTTGATTTTTTAATTTGTGATAAAATCATAATGAAAAGAGTTAATTTTGGACTCTTGGTAGGGGTTGGCATCCCATCCAACTTTCTAGCATTAATTTCATCAATTGATGTCGTTATTTGCTAGTAAGCATTTTAGCCACTGAGGAGATAACCTCAATAAAAAAATCATAATAATCTCTTTGACAATAGAAATGTTTTTTTATTGTAAAATGTCTTTCTTTTTTTACAGACTTTTGTAAGGTGCGAAAATAAAATATAAAAAAAAAATTTTAATGTGTCATTTTCTTTTTAGTTATATCAATTATCTATATATGTATTAAATATATATACCCTATTTATTTATTTTATACCCAATATGTTAACATACACAATTGTTAAATTAAAAATGTATGACTTGTTCCTCCAAGAATATAAATTTATAAATATATCTCTATAAATTTATAGCAAACAAGATATTATATAAAAAAGATCATGATTTATTTTTATTAGTTATTGTTTCTTTCATTTTCAGAATTAATTTCTACAATAAGATCAATATACATACAAATTTTCTACATTTGCTTAAGATGCTTATGAAATTTATATGTAGATATATATTTCTTTTTCCACATTTTTCCATTTATTACTAAATATGAAAATATACAGAAAATAATATATACAGATTTAACTCTGATGAACATTCATTATCAAGTGTGATTGATGATCGGTTATTTACTGAACAAAATATAATAATATGCTGTGAAGAAGTTAAGCAATTTATAATTATTTCTGGTCTTGTACTTTGTCCTATTCATCTGTTAATGTATTCACATATAAGTATATATAAAGCTGTGAATATTTTTACACACTTTATAATAAAACTTTAAATCTTTCTATATTTTTTATATTTATATAGATAATAATATGCACATATATTATTTATTAAATTACTTCAAAATGCATATGTTTTATATTTTAATTATTGAAGTTATGTAATAGTTTACAAAAAGAGATATTTGGAAGAATCAGTAACACAGACATCAAGAAACCAGTATTGCTCTTGCATATTAACCGTAAATCACAAAATGAATGTATATTAAAATAGGAAATTTCTTGTGTATTTAATAACTTTACAAGAAAAATTTCGTAATTATTGGCCCAATACATGACCTCTTCCCCAGTTATGTCCCCCAAATATATTTCTTCCTTGAGCAATTTGTTCTCCAGCTGGCCTGTATATCGGTGCACTTCCAAACGATCGAACCCCGCTTCTTTGAGGGGGAAAGTAACTTTCAAGTATCTTTGGAGTGTTGAGTAATTCTGGACCACCGAGTTCCTGAGGATACTTAAATTTCAAGAAGACATACAGATGTCCAACTAGAATGCCAAATAGCTCCATCATTCCACCACCAGAAATAATCAAGTTAAATCCAAACAAGACCCATGGCAGATACATGGCTTTGAATTGTGTACCTGTCAACAGATTCATTTATGTAAGCCAATGTGATATGTTCTATATGTTGAATTCTTACAAAATTGTATCAATATTGTATTGTGCACAATTTAGAAATAAATAACAGTATAAAAGAGGGCAAACGTACCAAACCAGAAGTTTACAATAGCATCCTTATTCAACTGACACCAGACATACAACACGCTGAGCACCAGAGGATCCATGAGCAAGGTAAAATCACCGATAAGTCCGATGATGACGCAGCATATCCAATTGAACAACAGAAGAAAGCAATAATCCGCGGGTTTACCATCGTATTCCCCGCGCTCTAACCTCAACGAATAATTGTACAAGAAGTAGCAGTTGATCAAGAAATGAAAGCCCGAGGCCGGGTTGAGCGGATAGTAGAAGACGCTGGTCACCGCTCGCCAGATTTCGAAATTATTCAGAAATCGATCGGGCCACAATATCAGCAAATGCGGATTCAGAAATCCAAATCTGCCGAGTAACGTCAGGGCTAGGGTACAAGTTAACCAGTATTTCGTAAATATTGGCAGGGCTTTATACCAGTCTCTCACGTCTGACATTTTAACGTGTCCTTTAACGTCACCCTTAAGTTAAGGTACAACGTACGATAGTTGAAATCACTGTCAGTGAAGTAATGACGTATAATCACACCGTCCGGAGTATATGATGTTCCACGACAGATTTCTTAGGTTACGTGTACGTACGGCATACGTGCGTATAGGTTATATCGTGAAAAACATTACAGATAAAGATCACAAAGTATTACAGTATACCAGAATGTTCTCTTTAGATGATTTCGAGATAAAGATAAAGATAAAATGAAGATTATCTTATTTTAAAAATTTGTCTACGTCTAAGATGAGATTATAAAGCTTTTCTATCTAGATAATAGAAATCACTGGGGTATACACATATATACATGTATTGCATTTTAAATATAAAATACAATAGTTCAATAAATATGAGCAAATTTTAACATAAGATGTATGTACAATGAAAGAACGCGTTAAGTTCTTTAGATAAATTTACAAAACTTATCTTTGTACAAAATTGATCTTTTTTATTAAATGTTTGCACACTATTATAATAATTACAGAATGATTACAACTTTATTTTTATCACACGCACGCATTTGTGGAAATCATGAAAAAATGGGCAATTAATCAATCTCAGAGAAAATGTAAACCTTGCTAAGTACAATATAACTCTCTATATGTGGATTTTGTGCAAAAACAAATTATTGAGTATCATTACATACTATTGTCTCTATAGAAATATTAAACATATATGTACCTATATATATGTATATATATATATTACAAAGTAAATGTTTTACAATATTATAGAATACAGCCAAATGGTTTCTTCCATAATATTGTCCAATTAAACATATTTGTCATTGAAAAACTGCATAAGTATGTATACATTTTGTATATTAATTATTGGAACTAAATATTTCTTATTCATACAATTTGTTTCACTAGAATTTTGGAATTTTGGAATCTTAAATTCTTTTTAAAAAATTATTGCAATTATCTTGCACAATGCAGATTCTTCTGTATCAATTTTAAATAATGTATATATATATATATAAATATTAATATATAACATTCAGTCATCAGAACCAGCTGTTCTCTTTGCTTTTCTTTGCCTTGGACTTTGCTTTGGAGTTCTAGGAGATTTATCTGGAAGAAAAAAAATGAAAAAAAAAACCATGATTAATTTAGATCTTCGTGTTTCCATAAATTCTGTATACAATAACTTCTTATATTGCAATTAACCTGGTATAGTAACTAATCAAGAAATTTATCGAGGAAATTAATTGAGGATTCATATAATAGTACAATTTGATAATTTTTGATATTTGATAACATGGAAAGACAAAAAATGATGTTAAATGAATTTGTATTATTGTCTTTATATTATTTGTATTATATTTATTTAAAATTCAACTAAATTTCAAAATATTACTTAAAACCATTAAGTTACTGCTAAGTGTAAAGTTTTAAGATTTCTTATATATTTCCGAAAAATTATCTTTATGCCATAAATAAAAACTTACATAGAAATAATAATTTTATTGAAAAGCTACTTAATTCTGATTTTAATTCGAATTGATATGAATAAATGCTTAACAGCTTGCTATTAATTCATCACTTACTGATTCTGTTGAGAACCTCCTTTGGCAGCCAATCGTAATCTACATTATTTGGATTAGATGTGCCCATTTCTACTGCTGTTTTACGAGTAGTAGAAGAGCGTGACTTGCGTCCCAAAGATGATAACAACTGCTGACCTCCTACAAGGGCTAGTATAATGCATGCAGCGAGGAATATATAAAGGAATATAGTTTCTCCATCGAGACCATCATCTATCTCTATGATTTGTACAGTTTCATTAAAGACTGCTTCATTGTACGAAATCCCATTCTGCAAAAGCATAATATGTTAATATCTGCAAATAATATATTTACAATTTATACTAAAAAAATAAGATTTTGTGGCTTAAAGTACATGTAGTACTTGATAAATTGAGTGCAGAATGATCAATTAATACAGATTAAAATATTAATCCTATTAATCAGAAGCGATTCTTAACTTTAATAATATAATGATCTTCTTGCAGTATTGTATATAACAAAAAATTATATACTTTTATGTCTACAAAATTTAGTATTACATGCCTTTCCTGTATTTTTTTATGTCTTGTATATATAACATCTTACACGTAATAAATTCATACATACTGTATCTCTATAATTCAAATTAACATTCAGTCCAAATGGTCTTCCAGCGAAACTTTCAGATGGTATGAAGGAGTAAGCTAAAGTAGCTTCGTGCTTAGGTTTCACAACCTTGTTAAATGTGAACGTCGAGAAATTTTGAATATAAAAATTGAAGTCCATTGCATAACGAAAAGAGGCATCCAGCGATTCCAAAACAAAATCACTTTCACCCTTATTAATAAAACCCACAAGAAATTCTACTATATTCCCAGCTGGCAATTCTATGAAATTCACAAAAAATCTATTTTAGTATCATAAAATATCATATATTGTAATCTCAGTAGCAAAGAATATAATTAAAATACCAAGAGTAGATAGCATGTTGTAAACATGTTTTGTAAAAAGTATTGTTGTATCAGCGTCAGCTGAGGCATTACTGGTATCTTCTACTGTTTCTTCATCTGTTATTATACTGCCTTCTTCACCTTCTACATCAACAATGTCATCAATATTCTCATCTTCTTCAGCATAGACACCATACCCTATAAATATAAAATTAAATATAAAAATGTGTTAAAACTTTTTAATACGGGATTTGACAGAATTTTTGAATAATATTTAAACATTGAGCACAGAGCAACAATCATAGTAATTACATTCTCATATATTGTAATTTTTGCAGTTAGTAACTTTTAGACTTGTACAAGATATATTTCTGATATTTAAACAGATGCTTAATTCGTATATTAGTATATTACACAAATAAAAATATACATACATATTTATATATTGATAAAGAAATATATATAAACCATAACCCATAACAGAAAATATCTGAATTTTCTAGAGTTCATTACAAAAATATCTTTCTATTCATAAAAGTATACAGAATTTTATAGAATTTTACAGAATTTCATTTAATTGTGCACTTGGCAAGAGTCGGCATAATAACAGCTGGAGTTTTCAAAATACCAAAAAATTCCGTTTAATCATTCAAAACTATTTTATTGATTAAACCGTCACATACGCGAGAAAAGAATTTAATGCTTGCTTATCGAGCGTTAATTAAGCTCTGTGCGTATAACCATAAAACGCGCAAATAAGTCGTAAATCGTGTATTACCTCCGTTGATTGTGAGTACAATCGCCGAAACGGCGAAAAATAGAAAAATCCTAAATCCTTTCATTTTAATTCACCGCTCGGCAGATGCTCTTTCTGTTAAAAATACCGATTAATTCGATCTCACATCCACTCACTACGATGCCGTTCGTCCTACAATGCGACGTTGTCTCGGCATAATGCGACAGCTACCATACTAGCATCACGCCGCGTGGCTACGTGGAGGGTCAACAGGGTAGTCGTCAATTCGTCAACGTGGAACGCGAACGCAACGCAGCACCGCGGCATCGCCAAGGGGCACGGAATTCTTAAAGATCCTAAAGACCGTATTACACTACGGGTTGCGGGCTCGGTTGCGATTGACAGTTGCGGATTGACCAATCAATCGGCAAGCTGCTTTGCTCTGATTGGTCATTTCGCAACCGTTAATCTTAACTCCAACCGCAATCGAGCTCGCAATCCATAGTGTAATACGACCTTTACTGGTAGTTACTGGTTAAAATATGGTATGCTTTCTTCATTACGGCATAGTTTATACCATTATCAATATAGCCATGTAGATGTAGGCATGTAGACGGATGTCAGAAATTGACAGATACGGTGTGTTTGTTCACGTTATAATATATATATATACATATATATTACGTTTTATTATGTCTTAAAATTTGTACTACACTATCTTTTTGATTTTTCTCTCTGAATGTAAAGACATTAACTTTTTTTATGCTCTATCTAATATATCAATTTTTCTAAAATTAACAGTGTGTCAAATTATGTTTGATTCTAAACTTACGCTAAACAATCACAAATCAAATAAAAGTTGCAAGAGGAACGAAGCTTGAATATAAATAACGAGTGCTAATATTACAGACTGCAGATATGACGGGCCTGGGCATGGACTTCGAAGATGATTTCTTCTTCGAGGAGGATAAAATGTTGGTTATGGAAGATTGCGGAAATTAATTTTTACTTTGTTAGCTGTAATTTGTCACGCTGCATCACAGTTTTAATGTGCTTTTTTTCCTGGTCATAACATGCATGCCTGAATGTCACGGTGCGGTGGAATCACAGTTTGATAAACGATTCGACCTTGTCCACGAATAGTAGCAGACTTCAAAATTCGAGTGCATCAGCTTTGGATAAAGTTTCTATTGCTCTTCCCACCGTACCATCGGCTAGCATCGTATTGCCTCAACTAGCTATGATGGAAGATCGCATGTACGCACTATTCTTATGTCACAATTACATTGATATTTTACTTCTTCTTTCGGCTTTACGCGTACCTCTTTTTGTACAAAATTTCAATTTTTTCCTTCTGTATTGTCGTTTATCATATTGGGATTTAGACCAGACATAGAACTGGTCGCACAAGATCAATGTATACAGCAGAAGCCTGTCAACCAGATGTAAGTTTTTTTTTAAGCATTTTTGTTATCAAAGATATTTACATCATTGAATTATAATTTATATAATGTTGAAAATATTTTATAGCAAAAAATACTAATAAAATATATTAGACTTATTAGAGTATGAATAAGGGTAATTAGTTTTTCTAACTTAAAAACATTTTTCTCAAGATTTAAGATTATATAACATTAGCATTTATAGAATTTCAAATGTTAAATAGTACTAATGTTTTTAATTTTTCTTGGATAAAAAATATAAGTTTTATATTTATGATATAAATATTGTTTTTACATAAACATAATTGTTTAGCTGTTCTTAGTAATTTTACTTTTCTTTTTGTTTTTATTGAGATATTTTATTTCAAAAACAATTAAAAAGATACAAACATAAGATTCTTGACATGAGTAGATTATGGAAACTTTTTCTTACTATGCTTTATTTCTTAATACAACTTTGACTATATTTAATTTTAGTTCATTATATACGTATATATATTGTAATATTGTGATTATGTGTATGTTATTATGTGCATATGTATGTAAGGAGAAGTTACTTTTATTTGAGATTTAATTTAGACAATATATGTCAAGTAATTTTTGTGCGCATGAACATTATTCTTGTAATATGTAAGAAAAGAAAAGAAGGAACTTTATGTTATATATGCTACATGTATAGATTTTTATTTGTTACGCCATATATTTATTTGAATGTTTATATCTAGATAATCTTTTTCTTTATTATACATTTTGCAAGCTTTTAAAATTTAGCTGCATATTTGCATTTTGTGATTTGTTTGAGAAATTCAGCTATGTGTAATATGTATTTATATTTATTGAAAAATTTATTATATTACATACTTGTATTTTTTTGTAAATATCAGGGGTATGACAATTACATCTGGAAATGTCATGATACAGAAGGACGCCAGTAATCTTATTGGCATAAGCATCGGCGGTGGTGCGCCGCTTTGTCCGTGTTTGTACATTGTACAAATCTTTGACAATACACCCGTCGCTTTAGACGGTACTCTTCAAGCAGGCGACGAGCTTGTGGCAGTGAACGGGGCGTCAGTGAGGGGCAAAACTAAAGTGGAAGTCGCAAAAATGATACAATCCTGCGATTCGCAGGTCAGCATCAATTACAATAAATTACACGCTGATCCAAAACAAGGTCGCACGCTCGACATCGCTCTCAAAAAAGCAAGTATACGCTGACGATATGATGCCAGTCATAATTTTTATTTTGTTGAAATAGCATAACTAAGTTTTTGATTTTATAGGTGAAACACAGACTGGTCGAAGGTATGGGAAGTACTACGGCCGACGCGCTTGGATTGTCACGAGCCATTCTTTGCAACGATGCTCTCGTCCAAAGATTGATGGCGTTGAAACGTACAGAAACTTTCTATAGAGGTCTAGTTACGCACGCTAAAGCTACGTTACACGCTTTCTTCGATCTGACACAGATCTATAAAGGTATTTTCTATTTAAATATTGAAAATCGCACATGTAAAATTTACATGTTAAACTCCTGTTGTATCCTTACAGTATTCGGAGACGCGTTCGCTGCTATAGGAGTGCGAGAACCGCAACCACGCGCCAGCGAAGCTTTTAGACAATTTGGCGAGCAGCACAGGCAAATGGAGAAGTTTGGTGTGACTATGTTGAAGACCTTGAAACCGATACTGAGCGATCTGGGAACGTACCTCAACAAGGCCATACCAGACACACGATTGACCATCAGCAAATATGCCGATGCGAAATTTGAATATCTGTCCTATTGTTTGAAGGTAAAGGAACTAGACGACGAGGAGCAGAGTTGTGCCGCTCTGCAAGAACCCCTATATCGCGTAGAAACGGGTAACTACGAGTATCGGTTGGTGCTGCGGTGTCGGCAAGAAGCCCGTGCGAAGTTCGCGAAGCTGCGTTCGGACGTGTTAGTAAAACTCGAATTGCTAGACAATAAGCATGTACAGGACGTCGTGTGGCAATTGCACAAGTTCGCGGCTGGTCTGGCCAAGTATTACGCTAGCGCGCGAGACTTACTGTCGGTAGTAACGTTATTCCCGGTCGAGGTCGATCTATCGCATTCCGCGTTTCAGTATAAATCCACCGGGCCGCAAACACTGACGGATTCGAGCGAAGATATTGAAGAGTACGAACCAGAAGAGAAGCAGCACAATATAAACGAGGAACTTCTTATCGATACATCGAGTTTCTCACCAGAACCTACCGATAATACATAGCGATATTTATTACTGAGTTTTTAAAGAATTTTATAAGTTGAATAAGATAATTTTTATATCACAATCGACAATGTATACAAAAGTTTGCATGTTGCATAAACGATGTATTCTTGTATGCATATATTCCTTAACAATTGTGATGAGTATAGGATACCTTAATTTTTCGTTATGTACTGCAATGTTATAAATGCAACAAATGCATTTAATATTTCTGCATTGTTATTTGTTATATACAGTAGGATAGAATACAATTATTTTTAATCATATAATTTGCAAATGTAAAGTATGTTTTTAACAGTTTCATTATCTTTATATTTTCTAAGATATATTAAAGCAAATGATTCGTTACTACAGATCTTGTCTTCTAAATCAAATTGAAGTAATATTTATTACAAATACAAAATGATGTTAATTATATCTTTTAATTATATAGATATTTATAATATAATAATATATAATACAATTTGTAAAATAAGCTATATAATATATAATATAAAATATACAAGTGTGTGTGATACCACAAATGTATATATTTCCAAAAATAAAATATACCAAAGCTATTATTTGTGACAAATATAAAGAATGTACACTTTTTTGTCATTTAGTTATTTATAAAATTTTTCCACTAAGGATAAGACGTGCACATATAAATGAAATAATAGTTTCTAATATTATATATGCTGTAATTAATATATATAACATGGGCTTTTTCCATTATAACCAATACATGATTGATAGTGATAAACATAAGAGTAGTAAGTATAAATGCAAAATATTAAAATATTATTTTAACAATAATAAAACTAATTAAGAAGGGGCAAAAAAAGAGATAAATTTTGTGCACATAATATATTTATCTTTATTAATGTATTATTTAGTTATTAATTCTTTATATATATACACAGAATTATTCTCAACTAATATATAAAAATTTAAAAACAAGCTGTTTGTGGCTACATTTGAGACAACAAAACTTTATCTTCTATTTAATTTTATAAAAATAATCTCTGCAGTAAAATTTTAACTTTTAACAAAAGATATTTGAAATGCGTTCCAAAATATTCACTGCCAGTATTGAAAATCTATAGTGTATGTGACATAAACTATACATTTTCAGTACCGGCAATTGGTAAGGCCGCTCAATAGCAATCGAACGTGATTGGCTCTTACTTCTAGAATCAACAAATCAACGTTGAGTATCGACAAGACAATAACTGAGCGCTTTCTCTGCTGAACGCGGCCAATTGGCCAATGTTGGAACGCAGCCATTATATCACGTGACATCCGTTGTAGAAGGTTTCTTTCAGCCTTCTTTCCCCCGTCTCTTCCGCTTGAATCCGGGAACTTGGTTGCTTGTTCTCTCTCGTGGAGCTAAGGTCGTATCGACAACTTGCACCAATTTTACAGTTCCATCTGATTCTCAGAGACAAAATTTAAACGCTAAAAATGACGACCGAAGCCGAGCTTGCTTGCGTTTACTCCGCTTTGATACTCGTCGACGACGATATCGCCGTAACTGTAAGTATGATTTCACGTGGGTTCATACCACGATTTCATTATTTTTACCGATTTCACCAATGATTTAACCAGTGGTTGCATCGCATTCATGATATTTATTCGTTAAATATTGCATTTGCATCACCTACATTTTTGTATGTGTGTTTTTATTAAAGTTTTTCTATTCAAAATTACATCGTTAACCTCTCTCTCAAATCCCAGATATAGCATGGTATATTCTATTATATAGTCTATATAATATAGTATATAGTTATACTTTAATATATTTTAGCGAGAATATATATGTACAAAACGCAGTTAATTCCTCAATGTTTATAACAAAAGAGTATGATTTTGTTTATCTAACAACTAATACATATTATTTGCTATTGTAGTATTTATTTGTATAGTTAATATTAAAGAAATATTGTGTTAATAAAGATTGATGAATAAGCTTGAACAAATCAATTTAATTGGCATGATATTTATTATGTGGTTATTAAAGATAAAGTTTCCTGTTGTCTGCTACAGCTTCTATTGTGAATAAAATCTATGCGACAAATGTTCGATGAAAAATAGGGATGTAAATATATTGCATTTCTGAATTATTATATTTTTTTTCTATAGGGCGAGAAAATACAAACAATTCTGAAGGCGGCAAATGTAAACGTTGATTCTTACTGGCCTGGACTTTTTGCTAAGGCTTTAGAGGGCATAAATGTTAAGGAACTGATCACCAATATTGGATCCGGTGTCGGAGCTGCACCTGCAGGAGCAGGTATACATACTTTTTCTTTTTTTCAATAGCAAGTTATTCACAACAATGTTGTATAAATCTTAATTATCCTTCTTTTATAACTTATCTACAAAGTGTAGCAAAATTAAGTAAATATTTAGATATATTTTGAATCGCATGATAATTGCAGTTATATAAAATAGATTTGAAAAAATGTTATTTAAGCTGATTAAAAAAAATTGTAAACTTTTTATCCTCTTCATCCACTGATCTAGACTATTCAAGTAGCTAGCTCGGTCAGCAAAAGAGGAGAAAGAAAATAAAAACAAAAACTCTTCGATTTTATCCATAGAGATATAATCTTCAAGTTTTTGTTAGTAACATTATATAAAAATTGTAATTTTTAATTTAATCAGCTGTCTTATGAGATTTTTGCTGTATACCTTTTTAAGTGTTATCACAATAATATTGTATAAAAAATAATAATTGTGTTTTGAACTTTTAAAGCTCCTGCCGCCGCAGCACCTGCCAGCGCTGAAACTGCTCCAGCCAAAGAGGAGAAGAAGAAGGAGGAACCAGAAGAAGAGTCAGACGATGACATGGGCTTTGGTAAATAATATCAAATTTATAATATTTAATGTTATAAAGATAATGACAAAGAAGATATACAGACACAAAGGACATTCAATGATTAATATAGCATGTATTAGCTACGGAATATACATATGACGACAATATTTCAAAATGAGAATAAGATGAATTAAATTGTCCTAATCAACGAAATGTAATTAATTTCTATTTTAACTGCGATATTTTTTGGTTACAGGTTTATTCGACTAAGCTGAAGGATCGCGTTGGTCCATACTTTTTATATATGTACAGTTACATTGTACAATAAACGATGAAACACAATTTGATAAGAGGTATATACTTTCTTTTTTACCATAGAAAAGCGATCACAAACAATCAGGATATATATTTCTTTTTCTTCAATTTTTAAAAAATAATTGCTTCATTATATGCTCGCGCTCTCTCGCTCGCTCTCTCTCTTTTTTTCTCTTTCTCTCTTCATGTATATATATATGAATATCTATGGGCGCATTCAGCGGACTCAACAGTTGAGCATCTTGTCAACATTCGACATTGATTTGTTGGTTCTATAAGTAAGAATCAATCACGTTCGATTGCTACCCAACTGTTGAGTCTGCTGAATGCGCTGAATGAAATATGCACAGAACATATTTGACAAACCATATATAGGATGAAAATATATTATTTTCTATCTGTTCTGCTATGCACACATTCACATCCAAATGTCTCCGTTTTCTATAATGTGTATGCTATCAATGAGTGAACTACAATTTTAATCATTTTATTATATATTTTGTCTTTGGTGTCCTCTTTGACAATATTTCAATGAATCTCACTTTGCGATGTTTAAGCCTAGTTTTTCTGCATTGCAATCATATTGGATTATAATATCAGAAATAAGAAAACATGAATTATTTTCTTATAATATTCTTGTCGAAATAAGCTTTTTTTTTATCATTATTCGCGTTCGATAATATAGATTGGTAAAATATATTAAGTACTTCTCTTCTTTTGCTTCTTGAATTAATAAATAGCTCTAAATCTTGTAATTCATAAAGTTTATTTTTGCTGAAAATATAAGACATATGCAGATAGAATTATGTACATTTACTAATGTCAGATAAAAGAGGGAGTTTTTAATATATTTTACAAATCCATTCTATCAAATGCAAATAGTGTGTGAGAAAATTGATTTATTTCAATGTATTTTGCAAGAAAAGAATTTTACATGAGATTCTCGTTTCTAACATCTTAAAATTCGATATGGTTGCGATAAGGAAACAGGAATCTTGATAACAATTATTCGACCAATGGAAGAACCTGCTTTCATTGGTGGATTCATCTTCTTTTCTTTTTTATATAATAATCTGTCTCGTGTAACAAAATGAAAACAACTTTATATGTATCGCTATATGGCATAGAATCAATTTGTGCGATTATTACAATTTATCATATAATAATTTAACTCGATTACATGCTTGTGCTTTTATGCTACATAAAACGATTGATGAATAACATCCCGTCGTTTTATCGTTAATCAGTTGGTGTATATGGAACGGAAATGGTCATCGTAAAATTTTTGATGTACATAAGAATCTAGATGTACATCAAATCTATTATAGTTTTCTTCAAGCACGATAAAAAAAAAATATATATATATATATATAAAATATGCACACAGTATAGTCAAGCGTGCAAAACGTATTGAATATCGTTTGATATGCGAATTCATCCGATTATTATCGGTGGTAAGATTATAATATTTCAGCTTAACAATCGATCATAAATATAATATGCATAAGATTCAGCGTAAGCAAAAGTAAATAATATATAATACGCAATAGTATGATTTTGCTTGTCGCATTTGACAGACTTTGCCAATTTGCTAATAATATACTATAAACATCAATAAAAATAATCGTTATATACAATCGGAAGCCATGTTGTGAAACCTACAATGTTTTTAGGGTACGTCAATGCAAAAAATATATGTATTCCGAAAATATAATTATCAGAAAAGTTTAGAACTGAGAATATTATGTTGTAATAATACTACAAGTTATAACTAGTTATACGGCGCCAGCGCGTCAATTTGCATCGTTTTCTGAAGAAGATAATATATTTGGAGTCGGCTCACTCTCTTGTCTAATATCAAACCGTTTTGTTTATCCAATTCGAGAATGGAAGAGATGGAACTCTTAATCTTTCGCAGAAGCGTTTCATTGTACGTTTCAAAACAATTATACGATACGATGCATTTTCATATATTTTAATTATATTTTAACAACGACTTTCTTCTTAATCTTTCAATTCGCCGTTATCACTGTGCTGCGCTGGTTCTGACAATGGTAACCATTGCGCTGACGCGCCTTTGCCGGATAAAACGCGCTGAAACAATTCTCTTTGACACGAGCTGGATACTTCACATTTAGCTAGGAGATCACCGTTGGCTCGCAACACAGAGAATTGTAAGACACACTTCGATAACACATCGCTACTGATGTCAAAGCTAAGGATATCATTCCATACGGGACTGGTAGTCTCACGCTGTATACCTGATTTTTTCTTCTTAAGACTCTTACCATCTTGAATGAGTGATACCTAAACACGATGCAGAGCAATTAGCAACGAGAGTAAAAAGATTCAAGGAAAGCTCATCCATATGTATATTACGTACCTTCACATACGAATTTGCGTTCGAGGGATCGTCGAGAATGGGTAAATTTCTCGCCCTGACAACAATAATTGATAGTTTCTCTAGAGACAGCTGATACGAGATAGAAACCATTAGTTCTCCTAGAGGTGGTGCTTTAAAACCGCCCTCCGCCCCGTATCGTAGAACTGGTTTCGTGATGATCATCAAATTTGTATCGAGATCCGGCATGCAGCATAGGGGAAGTTGCACATAACCCAAACCTCGGTGTCGCGTAAACGCATCGAAATCATAGAGCAAGATTTCTAATGTCCTTCCGGCCAATGATGATGCAGGCGTTACTTCGAAGACAAAATCCTCGTCGAATACTAGATGACGGAATCAGACATAAAGGTATCTTTTTATAATATCTTTCTTGAATAAGTTTTCTTCTCTTTCATGATAATTTTATGAAAATAATGAGAAAATATTTACCGGGATTCAGAGTACGCCTGTGTATCGTCGTTTGCCATACGTTATTTCGGTCAGGCAGCAAACGTATCTTAGCGTAAGGATCCGCAATTCCGCTCAATTCCCGGGCACGAAGATCGTGCGCCTTTAAAGAAGAAAATAATTATTCCAATTTATATATTTGGCGAGATGGTAAATACATCATACACGTGAAAGACAGAAATATTACCTCGATAAGTCTCACAGTAAGTATTCCAGCGGAAGCGTCATAAATCAATCCCAATTTTAATTCACCTTTGATTTCATCGGACGATGAGGTCGAAGAAGATGAGGAGAGCTATAGATACATATAGAAATATAATTATATGATAGATGCGCTAGTTATTAACGTGTGTATGTGGATAATAGTAAAATTAAATATAATATAAAATTATACGATATATATACCTTGTGTCGTCGAGTCGACTCGATGATTTCGACACTATTTAATCGTGATTGAGATCCGTCTATACTTCGCGGCGGCGGCCTAACTATCACCATGCGCTTCTCGGATGCGACCACTGTACCTTCCGGAAGAGGTGGCGCGAGCGGACTCATCGGAGACGGAGGGATATCATCCGATTCCGAAAGATGCTGCATAACTATAAAAAGATCCGGATAAGAATATATATGTAACGGATAAGGAAATATGACAGCGCCACGTACTTCTTTTCAGTTGATCCAATGTTTTGATTTTAAACAAAATATTCCAAGAATATATATACCATGCCGTTCCATGCATTATCTATTCGTTTCTATATTATTATTTATTCATATTTTTGTTATAACTTTTTTTAGTACCGTTATATGTGCTATATGTTAAAAGTTTCAAAAATACAGAATAGTTTTGTTAACTATATGTTGTTTGATGAGATTAAACATTACATTATATGTCGTGCTAAACTGACGCGATTCTTTTATCAAAGTTTACTTCAATTTTTTTTTGAGGAAAGTAGTTCATTTCTCTTAATAGTAGCATCACGGTTTGTTTCTTCGACGATCTAATCTCTCTGTTCTTAATAGGCAAGACATCAGTGCACCGACCTCTTCTAGGAGAATCGCTGGCAATGCTGTCAAATACATGATCGGACTGCCATTCGTCGTCATCAGAGTGACTGTCACTACGCCTGATGATTTTATTATCCCGCGAAAGCGCAACACCAACCAAAACATCCTTTGATGATCTGGCTGCCTCCTCGGCTCTATCCAGCAAATCCTTTTCAAACCTATAAAAGAATTACATTATTACATTATTTATTCCTTTATACCCTTATTTATATCTTTAAAAATTATATGCAATAAATTGTATTTTTTAGATTTTACCGAGAGCAAACATTATCGTGTGATGTTTCAAAACAATTTAAGATAATTAGCGTCTTATCCGAACATAGTGAATGAACGCACATCCAAAAAATACAAAGATACATGCCAGTTAAGTGGTCCTCCGACCGAAGTAAGCAGCGGCAATCGTCGGCGACGCGCACAAATGGTGTAGACAATCACTGCCGAGATCGCCCCGGTAGCAGCTCCAACTGTGCCCAGAACGGCGACTACTCCGGCACCGTGAACATCCATCTTAATTGCGAATCTATATCCACATCGTTACGTTTAAATCTTCTGTCAACGAGCGATATATTGCGGCTGTCAAACAGCTGTCGTTCGATCTCGCCGCAATTGATCTCGAGAATTAATCGCAACGATATTATCAACTTGAAGCCTTGAAACCGTAGTTTGCTTTATATATTTTATATATAAACATCTTTCATTAACACATCTTTCTCTTTGAGTGTGTACGTCCTGTTTTAATATAAAACTATAATTTATAAAAAAAATCTAATTATTTAAGTTATTAATATTTAATTTCTTAATTCAGACGAGGTTGTCATTGTAAGAATGAAGCACACGAACGCTTTACAATGGAAATGTAACGCAAGAGACGCAGAGATCATCAGTCTGACATACGGTAGAGCGAGATAAATGTACGTCAACACTCACCCCGTTCTTGCGACGTTACATTATTCTCCTGTTCAACTGGAATGAGAGGCTAGCGAGCAAGGGCTATTCCTTGACCCTCCAATAAATCACAACAGAGACATCGCGTCAGTAGCTTCGGAAAGCAATTCGTCACATTCGCGACTATCCACAGCTAATACATATACGTATACTCTCTTTCACCTTGTAGACTCACCCCTAGAAGAGCGTTTCTGTGCGCCTGCGTTCGTATACGAGCGATGACGAGGGATCATCGAGCGACCTTGAATTGTGGAGTGAAGAGTACGATTCGGAAAGTTTTCCTACCAACTCTCTTACGCGCAAAAAGTATAATCAGCGAAGATCGAAATGATAAAGAAGCATTCTCAGGCCCAAAATTTACATATAAAAAATATATAGTCCAACTTTTTTTACATGACAAGCTTTCTTTAGGTATTATCTTTAAAAAAATTCTGTGAATAAAAAGTGTAAAATGATTATTAGCGATCAAAGTGTGATAATTTTTTTTATATGATTTTAGCTAATATTGTTAATAATCAACAATCGATTATTTTCGATAAATCCAAGATCTTGTTAGTAAATAAAAAACAATTTTAATAATTTTAAATTTTAGATATTTTTTATATTTACTATTCTCTCTTCTCGTTGAAGTGGAGGGAAAAAAATCTTTTTGACTTAGATATAATTGCTAATTTTTTTAAATAATTTACTATATAGATATGTATACAACTCGGAATTGCGTGAACTTAAATCCGGCACTGAGAAGAACAGCTATTTATCTACTTATCCCACATTGATACGTCAAGACAGAAAAAGAGAGAGAGAAAATCGATATCTTTATTGAGATTTCCGTGCGTAATCGCGCCCTAAATCGCTCTTTTATGACCCAATATCATTTTCGTACAGCGAGCCCAAATTATGTGTGTGTGTGTTTCGTTCTCTGTGAAAATTTTTACATATAGGATATCTGATAAAAACTTGGTATTCACATTTAATGCGATAATTCTTTTTTATTTTTTTTACGTGTGTATATGCGAAAAGGGAATAAAGGTCTAATATCGCATGCGAAATCTTGTTTATGGTTCGACATATTGCATTTTTAAGTATAAATCCCCAAAGATGCTTTTTTTTTCTTTGTAATGTAACGAAACGCAATTGAATCAGACAAATATTTGTTCTACAAGTAAAAATTATCAGTATTAAAAACCATAGATTAAAAAAAACACAAGAAAAAAGAAAGGATTATATTAAATTATACACACACACACACACATATATATAATATTAATAAAAAAATTTTACGCATAAATATGTAAAAGACATTAATATATAACACACTGACTATACAGGGTGTATATAAAGTCTGTTCCTACCCCCTATATTTCGGAAATGGCTCAAAATTATGAAAAACCGCGAAATACATGTTCGATCATTTCAAAAGGCTACTTTTTTAAGGGTTGGAGGACTTGTCTCCCCAAGAGGGTGCCCCAACTCAAAAATTTCAAATAGAACCCCCCATATATATTATAGTATATCGTTTGAAAAGGCAAAAATATAGGGGGTAGGGACAGATTTTATAGACACCCTGTATGTTAAAAGTAAGAGAAGAGGGAGGGGAAGGTCAAGAATTTATTGTTAGTCATAAGGGAAATGAATGGAAACGTTACTGATTTCGATTTGCATATACTTGCGCTTGTGTGGGTAACATGTTCTACACATTTGTAGTTGAATAAACTTCGTGTGTAGAACCATGTTGACGGAATTGTCCGAAGCACATCGAAGTTAGTAAGATTTGCTATTATCCCTTCTCATTGCAAATTTAGGCTGCGTTTGTATGAAACTACAAGTGCTGCAAGCAATTAATTCACCAATCAGGATAAAGAAATCTTTGCCTCGATTAGTTGATCAAATACTTTCAGTACTTATGGTATGTATGTACAGCATCAAAGCAAATGCAGCTTTAGTTTCACATCTATGACTTTGACCTAGTTTACACCGATATATACTTTAATACATATTAAGTACTACACTGGCCAATCATAGCCATTCCATTCTTTAGAGGAAAGGCTATGATTGGCCAGTATAGTACTTAGTACGTATTAAAGTATATCGGTGTAAACTAGGCCTATATCTATGGAAGATCAATCGTCAACAATCGTCAAGTATGGCGACCAAAAGAGTGAGGGAGTTATGTACCCCTTTTAGCAAATTGTACAGAAAAAATACGTCCGCATTAAATACGATAACGCAACGTATGTATGCAACTGTGAACGAAGGTGACACTCAAGTAACTCACACTGGTCAGGTGAGCTATCCTTTATTCACGCTCATTATTTGAAGAAAAAGGGTTTAACCCTTTCAATAATTTTTTTTTTTTTTTCTTAAATCAAAATTATATCGATTTTATCAGGTATTCGAAAAAGATGACTATCGATTGGTAAGATTCGTGGACAGGCCAAAAGAAGTTAATGAAAATTGGGCGATTAAATTGATAAATGAAGTGCCACCATCTCCTAAAAAAGAAAGAATAGTAGCTTGCGATGGTGGTGGAGGCCCACTTGGACATCCTAAAGTGTATATAAATCTGGTAAAATATATGTCAATATACACATAGACTATTTATATTCAAGCATATGTTAGTCAATATTCATTGTTGAAAAGATTTAATTTATAAATAGTACTATACAAATATAATAAATAACATATTGAATCTATTTAAAAAAAAAATCATATTTGTTTTATTCTTTTTCTAGGATAAACCAGGCAACCATAGCTGTGGTTATTGCGGTTTACGTTTTTATAAAGAGGATCATCATTAGGTAATCACTATATATAAGTAGTTACATTATCAATTAAAAAATATGTATATATTTTAGAATACAGTGTGCATGTTTTATGTTGAAATAAAATAAAACTGTGCAATTTATACAATGCATTTTAATCATATCTTAACTGTACCAAATAATATATATTTAATAATATAGATTTCTATAAAGCCTGCTATCAGATAGTGTACCAGTATCACGACATACTTGTATATGTTTGAATAAGATGTTAATAATAAATAAATAAGTTTTTAAGATATCAAGATTACGATTTATATCTATATTTGTTAGATTATATAGTTGTATATATAGTTTAAAAAATATTATTT
>NW_021849398.1:2860545-2866474 GCF_003651465.1 Formica exsecta
AGAAGAGAGATATAGATACATAGAAATATAATTATATGATAGATGCGCTAGTTATTAACGTGTGTATGTGGATAATAGTAAAATTAAATATAATATAAAATTATACGATATATATACCTTGTGTCGTCGAGTCGACTCGATGATTTCGACACTATTTAATCGTGATTGAGATCCGTCTATACTTCGCGGCGGCGGCCTAACTATCACCATGCGCTTCTCGGATGCGACCACTGTACCTTCCGGAAGAGGTGGCGCGAGCGGACTCATCGGAGACGGAGGGATATCATCCGATTCCGAAAGATGCTGCATAACTATAAAAAGATCCGGATAAGAATATATATGTAACGGATAAGGAAATATGACAGCGCCACGTACTTCTTTTCAGTTGATCCAATGTTTTGATTTTAAACAAAATATTCCAAGAATATATATACCATGCCGTTCCATGCATTATCTATTCGTTTCTATATTATTATTTATTCATATTTTTGTTATAACTTTTTTTAGTACCGTTATATGTGCTATATGTTAAAAGTTTCAAAAATACAGAATAGTTTTGTTAACTATATGTTGTTTGATGAGATTAAACATTACATTATATGTCGTGCTAAACTGACGCGATTCTTTTATCAAAGTTTACTTCAATTTTTTTTTGAGGAAAGTAGTTCATTTCTCTTAATAGTAGCATCACGGTTTGTTTCTTCGACGATCTAATCTCTCTGTTCTTAATAGGCAAGACATCAGTGCACCGACCTCTTCTAGGAGAATCGCTGGCAATGCTGTCAAATACATGATCGGACTGCCATTCGTCGTCATCAGAGTGACTGTCACTACGCCTGATGATTTTATTATCCCGCGAAAGCGCAACACCAACCAAAACATCCTTTGATGATCTGGCTGCCTCCTCGGCTCTATCCAGCAAATCCTTTTCAAACCTATAAAAGAATTACATTATTACATTATTTATTCCTTTATACCCTTATTTATATCTTTAAAAATTATATGCAATAAATTGTATTTTTTAGATTTTACCGAGAGCAAACATTATCGTGTGATGTTTCAAAACAATTTAAGATAATTAGCGTCTTATCCGAACATAGTGAATGAACGCACATCCAAAAAATACAAAGATACATGCCAGTTAAGTGGTCCTCCGACCGAAGTAAGCAGCGGCAATCGTCGGCGACGCGCACAAATGGTGTAGACAATCACTGCCGAGATCGCCCCGGTAGCAGCTCCAACTGTGCCCAGAACGGCGACTACTCCGGCACCGTGAACATCCATCTTAATTGCGAATCTATATCCACATCGTTACGTTTAAATCTTCTGTCAACGAGCGATATATTGCGGCTGTCAAACAGCTGTCGTTCGATCTCGCCGCAATTGATCTCGAGAATTAATCGCAACGATATTATCAACTTGAAGCCTTGAAACCGTAGTTTGCTTTATATATTTTATATATAAACATCTTTCATTAACACATCTTTCTCTTTGAGTGTGTACGTCCTGTTTTAATATAAAACTATAATTTATAAAAAAAATCTAATTATTTAAGTTATTAATATTTAATTTCTTAATTCAGACGAGGTTGTCATTGTAAGAATGAAGCACACGAACGCTTTACAATGGAAATGTAACGCAAGAGACACAGAGATCATCAGTCTGACATACGGTAGAGCGAGATAAATGTACGTCAACACTCACCCCGTTCTTGCGACGTTACATTATTCTCCTGTTCAACTGGAATGAGAGGCTAGCGAGCAAGGGCTATTCCTTGACCCTCCAATAAATCACAACAGAGACATCGCGTCAGTAGCTTCGGAAAGCAATTCGTCACATTCGCGACTATCCACAGCTAATACATATACGTATACTCTCTTTCACCTTGTAGACTCACCCCTAGAAGAGCGTTTCTGTGCGCCTGCGTTCGTATACGAGCGATGACGAGGGATCATCGAGCGACCTTGAATTGTGGAGTGAAGAGTACGATTCGGAAAGTTTTCCTACCAACTCTCTTACGCGCAAAAAGTATAATCAGCGAAGATCGAAATGATAAAGAAGCATTCTCAGGCCCAAAATTTACATATAAAAAATATATAGTCCAACTTTTTTTACATGACAAGCTTTCTTTAGGTATTATCTTTAAAAAAATTCTGTGAATAAAAAGTGTAAAATGATTATTAGCGATCAAAGTGTGATAATTTTTTTTATATGATTTTAGCTAATATTGTTAATAATCAACAATCGATTATTTTCGATAAATCCAAGATCTTGTTAGTAAATAAAAAACAATTTTAATAATTTTAAATTTTAGATATTTTTTATATTTACTATTCTCTCTTCTCGTTGAAGTGGAGGGAAAAAAATCTTTTTGACTTAGATATATAATTGCTAATTTTTTTAAATAATTTACTATATAGATATGTATACAACTCGGAATTGCGTGAACTTAAATCCGGCACTGAGAAGAACAGCTATTTATCTACTTATCCCACATTGATACGTCAAGAGAGAAAAAGAGAGAGAGAAAATCGATATCTTTATTGAGATTTCCGTGCGTAATCGCGCCCTAAATCGCTCTTTTATGACCCAATATCATTTTCGTACAGCGAGCCCAAATTATGTGTGTGTGTGTTTCGTTCTCTGTGAAAATTTTTACATATAGGATATCTGATAAAAACTTGGTATTCACATTTAATGCGATAATTCTTTTTTATTTTTTTTACGTGTGTATATGCGAAAAGGGAATAAAGGTCTAATATCGCATGCGAAATCTTGTTTATGGTTCGACATATTGCATTTTTAAGTATAAATCCCCAAAGATGCTTTTTTTTTCTTTGTAATGTAACGAAACGCAATTGAATCAGACAAATATTTGTTCTACAAGTAAAAATTATCAGTATTAAAAACCATAGATTAAAAAAAACACAAGAAAAAAGAAAGGATTATATTAAATTATACACACACACACACACATATATATAATATTAATAAAAAAATTTTACGCATAAATATGTAAAAGACATTAATATATAACACACTGACTATACAGGGTGTATATAAAGTCTGTTCCTACCCCCTATATTTCGGAAATGGCTCAAAATTATGAAAAACCGCGAAATACATGTTCGATCATTTCAAAAGGCTACTTTTTTAAGGGTTGGAGGACTTGTCTCCCCAAGAGGGTGCCCCAACTCAAAAATTTCAAATAGAACCCCCCATATATATTATAGTATATCGTTTGAAAAGGCAAAAATATAGGGGGTAGGGACAGATTTTATAGACACCCTGTATGTTAAAAGTAAGAGAAGAGGGAGGGGAAGGTCAAGAATTTATTGTTAGTCATAAGGGAAATGAATGGAAACGTTACTGATTTCGATTTGCATATACTTGCGCTTGTGTGGGTAACATGTTCTACACATTTGTAGTTGAATAAACTTCGTGTGTAGAACCATGTTGACGGAATTGTCCGAAGCACATCGAAGTTAGTAAGATTTGCTATTATCCCTTCTCATTGCAAATTTAGGCTGCGTTTGTATGAAACTACAAGTGCTGCAAGCAATTAATTCACCAATCAGGATAAAGAAATCTTTGCCTCGATTAGTTGATCAAATACTTTCAGTACTTATGGTATGTATGTACAGCATCAAAGCAAATGCAGCTTTAGTTTCACATCTATGACTTTGACCTAGTTTACACCGATATATACTTTAATACATATTAAGTACTACACTGGCCAATCATAGCCATTCCATTCTTTAGAGGAAAGGCTATGATTGGCCAGTATAGTACTTAGTACGTATTAAAGTATATCGGTGTAAACTAGGCCTATATCTATGGAAGATCAATCGTCAACAATCGTCAAGTATGGCGACCAAAAGAGTGAGGGAGTTATGTACCCCTTTTAGCAAATTGTACAGAAAAAATACGTCCGCATTAAATACGATAACGCAACGTATGTATGCAACTGTGAACGAAGGTGACACTCAAGTAACTCACACTGGTCAGGTGAGCTATCCTTTATTCACGCTCATTATTTGAAGAAAAAGGGTTTAACCCTTTCAATAATTTTTTTTTTTTTTTCTTAAATCAAAATTATATCGATTTTATCAGGTATTCGAAAAAGATGACTATCGATTGGTAAGATTCGTGGACAGGCCAAAAGAAGTTAATGAAAATTGGGCGATTAAATTGATAAATGAAGTGCCACCATCTCCTAAAAAAGAAAGAATAGTAGCTTGCGATGGTGGTGGAGGCCCACTTGGACATCCTAAAGTGTATATAAATCTGGTAAAATATATGTCAATATACACATAGACTATTTATATTCAAGCATATGTTAGTCAATATTCATTGTTGAAAAGATTTAATTTATAAATAGTACTATACAAATATAATAAATAACATATTGAATCTATTTAAAAAAAAAATCATATTTGTTTTATTCTTTTTCTAGGATAAACCAGGCAACCATAGCTGTGGTTATTGCGGTTTACGTTTTTATAAAGAGGATCATCATTAGGTAATCACTATATATAAGTAGTTACATTATCAATTAAAAAATATGTATATATTTTAGAATACAGTGTGCATGTTTTATGTTGAAATAAAATAAAACTGTGCAATTTATACAATGCATTTTAATCATATCTTAACTGTACCAAATAATATATATTTAATAATATAGATTTCTATAAAGCCTGCTATCAGATAGTGTACCAGTATCACGACATACTTGTATATGTTTGAATAAGATGTTAATAATAAATAAATAAGTTTTTAAGATATCAAGATTACGATTTATATCTATATTTGTTAGATTATATAGTTGTATAGGAAAGGCTATGATTGGCCAGTATAGTACTTAGTACGTATTAAAGTATATCGGTGTAAACTAGGCCTATATCTATGGAAGATCAATCGTCAACAATCGTCAAGTATGGCGACCAAAAGAGTGAGGGAGTTATGTACCCCTTTTAGCAAATTGTACAGAAAAAATACGTCCGCATTAAATACGATAACGCAACGTATGTATGCAACTGTGAACGAAGGTGACACTCAAGTAACTCACACTGGTCAGGTGAGCTATCCTTTATTCACGCTCATTATTTGAAGAAAAAGGGTTTAACCCTTTCAATAATTTTTTTTTTTTTTTCTTAAATCAAAATTATATCGATTTTATCAGGTATTCGAAAAAGATGACTATCGATTGGTAAGATTCGTGGACAGGCCAAAAGAAGTTAATGAAAATTGGGCGATTAAATTGATAAATGAAGTGCCACCATCTCCTAAAAAAGAAAGAATAGTAGCTTGCGATGGTGGTGGAGGCCCACTTGGACATCCTAAAGTGTATATAAATCTGGTAAAATATATGTCAATATACACATAGACTATTTATATTCAAGCATATGTTAGTCAATATTCATTGTTGAAAAGATTTAATTTATAAATAGTACTATACAAATATAATAAATAACATATTGAATCTATTTAAAAAAAAAATCATATTTGTTTTATTCTTTTTCTAGGATAAACCAGGCAACCATAGCTGTGGTTATTGCGGTTTACGTTTTTATAAAGAGGATCATCATTAGGTAATCACTATATATAAGTAGTTACATTATCAATTAAAAAATATGTATATATTTTAGAATACAGTGTGCATGTTTTATGTTGAAATAAAATAAAACTGTGCAATTTATACAATGCATTTTAATCATATCTTAACTGTACCAAATAATATATATTTAATAATATAGATTTCTATAAAGCCTGCTATCAGATAGTGTACCAGTATCACGACATACTTGTATATGTTTGAATAAGATGTTAATAATAAATAAATAAGTTTTTAAGATATCAAGATTACGATTTATATCTATATTTGTTAGATTATATAGTTGTATATATAGTTTAAAAAATATTATTT
>NW_021849398.1:2866603-2872516 GCF_003651465.1 Formica exsecta
TTGTATATAAATATAAATAATTAGTAAAAAATATATAAACTTATCAGAAAGTTAACTTTTGAAAGGTTATACTTATTTGTGAGAAGCAGTTTTTAAATACATTAGAAATTAAATAACGTTTTCGACAATAAAAATCCTCTAACAAAAGTTTTAACTGCCATGATATAAAAAATATATATATTTACTGAAAAGATTTTATTTATGCTTTATTTTTTACCTCACAAATTTTATTTATATCTCATAAAGCTGTTTTCTGACTGTTCATACTTAAGGGTATTGCTTGCAATTCTGTTCTCATACAAAGAAATTCTCCACAGACGCACATTATACTTAACGATACAAGATTTAAACACCACCAACTGAAGGACGTTGGATAAGTTCCATTATACACCCAGCAACAGATCAAATGAATACAATGGGCCGTACATGCAAAATCCATGCACAATTTCGTTCTTTGCACTAACCACCATAACGCAAATGCACCCACCAGTGCGTTTAAAATAAATGTAACAATAATTAATTGTCCTCCAAAGTCACGAACATGTATCTCCTTGTACTGAAAGACATAATCCAGTGATTTTGTTGAACCCAGTATCGATGCAACAATCCAAATGCAGAATCCGAGACAGAAATACATGACAGTCTGCACAGCAATTATCTGGGAAATTATAAGAATTGGATCCCATGTTGTCTTGCGAAACTGTCCAGCGAGATTATTCATTATATTGCACTGGAACTTTCTTGGCAATTTATTCCAGAAATAAAAGTTCTTTAAGTGGATATATAAAAGTTTTCATTATACTGTCAAATACCTGTAAATGACAAAACTAAATATATATTATGGAAAAATAAAATATATAGTAAAGAAATAAAATTAAAACGCTAACGTAAAAAACTATATTTTTCTATAAAATAGTAATTGTCAAAAAGACAGGCACACGAAAATATATAATGATCTTTTCGGAAAATATTAATTGGATATTTTGAGGCTATGCAAAAGAATATCTTCACTTGATAAAATACTTACATCATAAATCGAAAATTTGGATATTATCGAAAATTGAATACGGAATAATCCAATTTGTAAAATATTTTTCCAGATATACTTCTCGCAAGATACCGTAGATAAAAAAAGAACATACGTAAATAGAATTACAAGTGTAACGTGAAAACCATGTCTGCATGACCATGATTAACGTACACAGCGTTTAAGTACATCATCAGCCTGATTTTTAATGAGTGGTATAAAAAAATGTCTTCTCTCTACACTATAAATAAAAGAAGACGTAAAATATAGTCTATTAAAATATTTATTCAATCGCAGAAACAACCTGCGTTTATTTGCTTTATTTCATCAAATCAGCTGTGCACAATAAGCGTGAACCATCGGATATAAGAATGGACTGCGCACGCATACGTAAAAATCAGAGCGCATGCTTTTGTGTTCAAGATGCGAACCATAGATATAAGGCGGTATTTACAAACATGTTTTTCTTAATTTTATTTATATATTTATGCATACATGGATATAAATCATTCTTATTCACTAAAACATTACTAATTATAAATACCGCTCATAGTATACAAAACTAAAAAAAAGAGGAAAGAGGATATTATGATTCACTTTAACAAATATCGTTATAATTTATTTAATGTCAAATACACACACTATTTTATATATATATAGAAAGAAAAAGAGAGAGGAGAGAGCTTATTGCATTTTGTTATATTTTTTTTTTACATTATATCTATAGTTATTAGTGCAAATATTCATATTTTTGTCATAAAAAAAATGAAATGGTTTATGCAACGCTTACTTCTAATTGTAAGTAATAAAATATACATGTAAATTAATATGAGAGAACAAAATCGAGTAAATATTTAATAAGACTCTTTTCTTTCTCTTCCATATTCTATTATATTTTTTTAAATTTAGCATTTTTATTTTTGTAATACTTTCTTCAGAGGGAGATTTATATTGAGCATAAACTATAATTGATACAATAATAATATGTTAGATAACATTCCATAGAAAGATATAGAAAAGCAATGTAAACTTTGCTATATAAAAAAATACTCAGGCACTTTAACCCACATCTGTGTCTTTTTATAATATATATTAATACATTTAAAATTAAGCGTTACATAATAATATTTCCTTCCAAAAATGTCTATACAAGAAATATTTTTTTAAAAAAGATGTTTCTTTTTAATTATTTATAAGAATTGTGTAATAGGTCGAAAATATAATATCCATATATCTATATGTAATGTATTGCTAATATGTGAAAAAAATAATGGTACAAAATGATTTAAAAAACATTTTAATTTCTATATATTGTGAGTAAAAAGTTGCAGCATTAAAAAGTATTCATCATGAAATTTTTAAATAATATTAGGTTAAATCATAATATATCTCAATAACTTATATATTTTTTCTCTGTACTATGGGAAGTAATATAAAATTATTTAAATAAGATTGCTGCTAGCTTCACTAACACTTTATACCCAGTGCAACCCAGTACACATTTCATATTCTATTTCATACTCATTAAAAGAGAGAAATCTTTCTCTCATTTGTAATATAACTATAGGTATATACAAGATATATGATTTTTATTGTAAATTGTTAAAAAAGCGAAAAACATGTTAAATTAGTAGTTAAAAAAATAAACTAACTACATATAAAAAAAATACAAATCCCCATTATTATATATACATTCTTTTACATTAATATTGGTAAAAAAAAAAATACAATATTATTAATGCTTATAAATATATTGTTGTATTGCGTATTAAACGGCCGAAACATCTGTTTTTGTATAAGATTATAACATGTAATGAGAAATAGATTCTATATATCCTGCTCTTTTATACCAATAAAATTCTATATCAAATTTTCAACTCAATCTTTATAAAAAAAGAAAATAATATAAATTTTTTAAAACTAGATGTGAATTTTATTTATAATAACCTAACACAAATAAATCCTTTATCAATTATAAAAGATTATTTATGAAAAAATATTGAAAAAATATGAATAAATATCTTTCCATGGTAAGTAAGTGATTATTATGCGCTATACTTTTATATTGTTAATCTTTTAAATATGATAAAATGATAAGTGAAAGTTACTAAATATTAATAAAGATATTACTATTATGATAGTACTTAATACATATGTACACAAAAAGTTGTTAATTATGTAAGCACGTTAAATATTATGAGTATACACATATAGAATTTGCATACAATAAATTTATAAATTGCTTCAGAAATCACAATAAATTATTTTACGATTCAATTTTACAATTTTTCAACAAACAATAATAATACTAATAACAAAGTAGTTCTTTGAGTCAACTTCAAAATAGATAAAAATCAGTAATTTACAGTATCTAACAGGCAATGTTAGATAATATTTAGTTCAGTCTTCTCTATGTTGCAACATTCAATTTAGCCCTTTGCAAAATATTTCGTCTTTAGGACACACTTTGAAGAAAAATAAACTCTTTATAATTTTTAATTTTAATAACTATATGCTTGTTGAATGAATATATGCTTGTTACATTTGTGGAACCAGACAATGGACGGTTACTTTGAAATACTTGATAATGGCAGAGAATATTTTCTAACCTCAGTTATTATAATATGTATTATATTATATGATATTCTAACTTTAATTATAGTATACGATATGTAATAAATTGAACTGTACCTCTATGTGAAATTGAACTGTATCTCTATATTAGAATATCAAAAGAAATTCTTATCTTTGGTTGTTAAAGAGATGAATTTGGCTCGTTTCTTGTTATTGAGTTGTGTCTTGACTATTTTTATTACGATTGCGCAGCAATGATGCATCCGAAAGAGAGTAAGTACCGGGTTCGAATACCGGCGGATATTCTAAGCCAGGATAATCGGGTGGTGGAGATGTTGGCGGTGGTATATATGGTAACATTGGAGGTGCCAACGAGCTCCTGCTAGAATTGGTAAAAACCCTGTGGCCAGATAAATATCCGCTACCATACTGCGAAAAAAAAGATCGTTACATCGTTTTACTGGATATTACACTAATAATTAATAATATAAACTTGTATGCAAAATTTAACGTGATTTACGTAGTTAAATCGTTTTTATTGCTCTACATTTCCTACTTTTATAATTTCTCCCCTTGCATTGTTATTTTATTACTTTATATTTGAGCATGCAAATATGCATACAGTGAAACAACAAATGAAAGACAGAAAGAAGATATAACATGTCTATAATTTCACTTGATCAACTTTTATAAATCATTCATTTTTATCGTACATTCTACATTATAATACATCGATTTTTTATAGCAGGAGTGTCCTGGCGAAATAGAAGGCCTTTGTAATAATATTGTTGTAATTATGTAGATGTATTGATACAGATAATTTGATAAAACATATATACAAGAGATATAGAGTTAAATATAAAGTAAGAAGTTTTGAGGGCAAGGCACAAAAAGTATGATGACTTAGTGTTAGTTAAAGAAAATTACAACAGGATAAGAAAATAGTGAAAATTTATGAATAACTGAAAGTAAGTAAAGTGAGATTAGAGAGAAATATGGCAAGATATGTAGTTGATAGAATTAGAACAGTGATAAAAAATAGCAAAATATAAGAGTAAACAATATTCGACTATACATACTTTTGATATGTTAGATGGTGTTGTTATGTCTGGACTCCAGTCACTGACTGAGCTGACCGAACTGAAACTTTGACTGAGTGTCTGGGAAGGACTATTGCCACTGAAAGAACTGTGAGATTGACTGATTCCACTATCACCAGGACTCTGACTACCGGAACGAGTGGACAATCGATGCTGCGATTGATTAGAACATTTGTCCCGAAATAGCGCTCTGTGTAATCTCGGCGAGCCTGCTTGTATGCAATGATAATAAAATTCAAGATCAGTTTGCATGAAAAGAAATCGTTGTGTTTTCAAAATATCTTCATATTTAATAGAAATTACTTGCCTAATATGGTTTTTTGGGCGTCTTTAGGAAGATCCAAAGTACAAGGCTTCTGCTGTTTGGTGCCAAATAAATTTTTGAGACGATTTCCCTTTTGCATTTGATCGCTCTTATCCAAGTGCATTTCAAACGCTGCTTTCATACCTTCTTGTTCGAAAGGTGACGTCGTTATAGGTGGTGGTTGATATTGCGCGACGTTCTTCAAACGGCTCTGATCGTAATTCGAGCCTTTCCTATCGCCGCCGCGTCTTAATGAATCTAGCCAATGTTTATCGGAAGAATTATCATGACGATTAGTGAGATTGAAACTTCCTTTCCGATTAATCGTTACATTATTTATGCGTTGTTGTGCCTCGAATGATGTATGACTCGCGAGATCGCTATTAGATCCAGAATAGTCTAAATTAAAAAAGCAAAAATATATTTAATTTCCAATAACCATTATGACCAATTAATAAATAATATGATTTCATTGAAGCATTAAAGCTCCTGTCTCCTCACTGCAACCATAATAAATTATAACATCAGATGTGAGAGTTTATATAAATTTATTCTAGTATACATGAAAAAATTAATTTATTTTGACATATATAGTGGAAAAAAAAAAAAGAAAATTTCACTTCTGTCTTACAATTCAATGATTGCAGAAAAGTGTCCGTAAAATTACCATCGTTTCTAATGAGTCGTTTCGGTACGGTTTTGAGATCTTCTATTAAGGCACCGATATTCCTGGACGGAAGACAATCGTGCGTCTGGTAGTTTTCGTGATTAGAAGATTGTATATGTGTATTATGTTCGTAATCTCTACTGTAACCAGGAGAATTATGTTTATTTACAGGGCTACTCATTGGGCTTCTCCAATGATTCGAATCGCCTGCATATCTTGCCTGCTGAACGTTCGCAAGCTC
>NW_021849398.1:2872960-2876676 GCF_003651465.1 Formica exsecta
TGCTGAACGTTCGCAAGCTCCTGCGTTCTTCTCTTTTGTGCGGAACCGGATGGATCCCATATCCTTTTCTGTCCGACCGCCGTGTACTTGCTACAAGATTTATCGCTTATGCAATCCCCTTTGTTCTCAGATCGGGCAGTAACTAAACAGTCCCCGCTAAATTGACGCATCGTATGCTCGTGCGCATTTCTCGAATGAGCGTACATAGTGCTACTACTTCTCGAGATTTCATCATTAGTCTTGCCATAAATAAAGCCAATGTCATTGTTCAAGAATGTCTCATTCAATTGTCTGATTTGCTCGCCATACGCCGCATTGTTATTCAAGTTTCTGTGATCTACATGCACATGATCACCGGTCAAAGGAGTCGCACGCGGAGATAACGACCTATTTATCGTATTTGACCGCTGTTGATCCTCATTCTGTTGAGACAACATGAATTCTTCCATGTTAAAGCTTTGCGAATCATCCGGTCTTCTATTACGGCTATCGACGGATCTATATGTTATAACAATAAAATATTGCAAGATATGTTATCTTCTATTCTCTGCATAGAAAAACGTTTTTCTGTAATGTAATATTCAGGAAAAGATATATATAAAAATTACCTATCCGTAGCACGCCGGTAATCACCCATGTCTTGATTGCTTGACGGGCTCAACATATCCATGGCGCTCTGTGAACCGCTTAATCCATAAAATGTGCTACCTGCGATAGTCATTTGCAAATCCAAGGAATTTGAATTGGAATCTTCTTTTCTATAAAACATGGGGCATTATGTTTAAAGAAGATACATCGATATATATAACATATATATATGGGATATTCTCGATGATGTTAGTCTTACTTATTTGGCGTCGATGTGGGAAGTACTCTTCTGTAACTTCTAAATTGCGCTGTTGGAACGGGCATATTTTGATTTCTGGCGCCGAGAAACTTTAAATATTTTCGATCTAAGCTTGCCCCACTAATTTCGTGATGATCTTTAAAAGATCCGATATCTTTTCGTACGACCTTTTTCAAAGAACCAAACGAATTCTTTTCCAGATTTGATTTAGATTCCAGAGTACACTTTATCTTGTTCTTGTGACTCTCACTGTCGCTTTCGTCTGTTTCGCTGAAAAGTCCGATGGTCTGATTGTGGGTATCTGCGCCCAGAGTGCCTTTACTGACCGCGTCTAGCCACAGAATCAACGAATCCTCGGCATCAGCGGCAAAGTAAAATACTGTCCCCGTATGATATACCTTGAAGGCATACTTTCTCGATTTTACTTCGGCAGCTGGCGATACGGTAAAACCCGTTAACACGATCAAGCAGTCAGCTTTCGTACTGTCCTGTGTCTTAAACCTAGAAAATAAAATTAGTACATTTATTCGATACTGTACATAAAAATTGTCGTAACACGCATCTGTCAAATAGTTTTACCTGTACAATGATGAACACTTTAACACGAACCAAGCCTTTGCCCATGCGCCGCCTGCTCCTCTGCTTCGATATATCAGCCATCCTTCTAAATCACCACTACCAATGTCTTTTACGGATACATTTCTTCTCTCTACAAAAAGAGAAAAAACGATATATTTTTTTCATCTTCTCAAATAATTCAAAATATAAAATATGATTTTGAAAATATCACTCGCGTATATCAAACTACAATATATTATATTTAAATAAAAGATAATTTTATGTGAATACATATAATATGTATTTCAACAAATTTTCAAAGAATTTGATTCATATTACTATTGAAACAAATCTGTATAATGTCAAGTATAATGAGTAAATCTCAAGTATAATGAACTGAAAAAAAATTCGTTACTTAATTACTTACTTGCCAGTAACATATTACGTTTTCTGTTACTTCTCGGGCTGCTATTAGATTTGCTCAAACTACCGTGTAAGCCAATACTTCTAGCTACCATCATAGCTCTATTAACAACACTTTTCTCGAAACTTTTATCTTTCTCTGATGATTTTGCTTTTAGATCCAAGGATATCATTTGTTTCGAGTGTGTCGCACCATCGGGGCATTCAATATTGCGAGGAGAATGACCAGATTTATAACAGTCTGTTATAGATTGACTCGAGCAAGCAAACTTTTCGATGAACGGCTCGTATTTTTCAAAAGAGTATTTATCTTCTCTCGATTGTTTATTGGTATTTTCATTATATAACGAAGTATCGGATTGGGTAAACTTTTGATCATTTAGACTTGTAATTCGTCGTTCGATAAAATCAACTGGATTTTCTGTATTAACATCGAAGGAGGAATTTTCTTTATTTTGACAATCTGAATTGCTTCTGATGTGATTCACAGATAAATTCAAATTATCTACTTTTCTAAAGTCTTGTCTTATTTTGGGTCTCTCTGGAACTTGAGGTTTTTCCAAACTGTTCGGAATTTTTGGAGTAGTATTTAATTTCAAGTCGGTCACTGCCGCGTGGTTCGTGTAATACTTACGAGGCGGCGGTTCTGGCGGTGTTATGTGAGATTTATTTTCGAGTTTTCTAACAGACTCGATCTTCGGTAACTCTATATAACGGCAAGATTGTACTGTAGCCTGCGCCAAAGGTGAATCCGCAGATTTTATCTCTTTAGCTTGTGGTTTTGCGCTAATTTGCATCATCGAAACATTCGGTAGGTCGTCCTCGATAGAAGATTTGACATTATTGCTTGGTGACATCCTTGTCTTGGTAGAATCCTCTTTCGATACTATCATGGAAGACTTCTTCTCAAGCAATTTTGCATGTTGAGTTAAGGCGCAATCGACTGTTTGCAAAATTTTGCCGAATTTTTGCAACGTTTCGTCTCTTTCAATGCTGTTGCTGCTATTACTACTACTACTACTATTACTATTACTACTACTAGTGTATGCTTCTTCACTGTTTGACATTTTCGAATTATTGCAAACAATATTCTCATGACATTTGTCTGCCAAATTTGTCGAACAAATAACTCCAGAATGGAGTTCGTTTATGATATCTTTTTTGCATTCGTTGCTTAACTCCGCGATGAAATGCTTCTCGTCACATGTATTTACGTTTACTTCCCCTATGTTACATTCAATATTGCTTTGGTTTTTCTCTTCTATATAATTATTATTAGGACTCACGTCATTAATGCGTATAATATTCTTATGTGAATCTAATTCCTTAGGCACTCCGAAGACACTTGCTTGTTCCTCCGCGGTTTCATGCGCTATCTGTTTCTCGATGTCGCTGACTTTTCGTGCAACATTACCGCCGCACATCTTCGACACGGACGTTTCTTTATGATCTCCATTTGTATTCTTCAATTTTTCGTAATCAACAGCACTCTCGGTATACATACAAACATCAGTCTTTGTTGAAGCACCACTTGGTACATTGTTTGAACAATGAGCAGGTAAATCTAATTTACAAAACGGATTCTGAAAAAGCGCTGCTTTTCTATCCTCCTTATCCTCGGTGTCCGATAGATCATACGCGGGCGTACTGTAGCTTTTATCTAATTTACCGCGTTCTTTAACATACTGTACGCCGGTCTCTACGTCATCCGGCGCGTTCTTATCAATACTACATGTATCGCCGATAAAATTATTACATTCATCCAAAGGCACAGTTGTATCACTTATATTATTGCTATTGTTGACATTATCCGTCAATATTTGCTCCTTATTATTGCTATTTTTATTTACGTTCGTGCCGTCGTCGCAGCTTTGCGTAGGAGTAACTC
>NW_021849398.1:2876830-2879363 GCF_003651465.1 Formica exsecta
CTTTCCCTTGCATTTTGAATCGTTCTCTTCGCATCATCCAGATGAGTACTTTCAACGTCGGTCAACTTTTCTTCAAACTGCACCTTTTTATCGCTTGTTTGTTCATCAGTCTTTTTCCTCTTTTTTGCCGATTCTAATCCTAAACACGTTTGCGGTCGTATATTTACCACCGGTAATACATTATCCAAACCATGGGCGCAGGATGCCGCTTTGTCGCGCAACTGGAAGGTCGTACTGTGCTCTTGCTTTAGCTCCTTCCAAAATTGTTCGATATCGATACCGTGTTTCGACGTAGGACTGGCACCCGTTATCGTAGCTCGCCTTTGGACTAAATTTCTCGGTTTTGCGGAGTAGAGGCGGGTAGAAAGAGGCGGTTCTACCTCGCTATCCGAGTCGCTACTATCTGTGGCCATTGTATCCAACATATTAACTGTATCTAAAATACTTGCCGGTTCTGGACTGGGATTCTTTGGCATATGTCTATGTAATGGAATATTTTAGTTAGTAAAATAAAAATAAATGTTTTTGTTTAAATTTAAAATATAGAGAAAGCAGTAAGATATATTTGTTAGATTACATACTACATGTGTGAGTATATATATATATATATCACACATATACATATGATTTATGATGTAAATCATGTGTGTGCATGCAGGTCAATGTTATTAGATAAAGAAAAGAATATTAGCAGCAAAAGTCACAATTAAGATACATGTAGAAAGACAGCTTACCTAGGTAATGGCATTGTAAAGTCAGGTATTGTTAATAATTCTGGTCTAGGGGATGGAAGATTATGTTGCCATCGTGTTGTGTAAGAGGTTTTTTTGTTACTTGGAAGTCTATATGGTTTTATATAAATTTGCCCATAAACTTTAGTATGCCTCGGCCTACGTTTTAGAGTCAAGAGAATTTCTGCTGGGCTTTCACGAAATAATTCAAGCAAATTCTTTTTCTCCCAACCAACTACCGTTTGATAATTTACCTAACAAATTTACACATATGTATATATTTTACAATTAAACAATTTACCAAAATTTAATTATAAAATTGGATTTTGCCTACCTGAACTATCTCATCACCTTCTTCCATTTTACCACACTGGTGTGCGGCAGATCCAAATTTGATTTCGGCTATCTGATGTACTCCATGAAAAGATGGTAAAATATAAAAACCCTAAGAATAATAGAGAAAAAAAGAATAAAAAGTTTAATTTTCATAATTAAATAAACAATATCGTAAATATGTAATATATATTTGTGTGAAAATTGTATTAATTCAATAGGGGTATCTTGATTATGTGCTTATTTGCTACAAAGCAAATTATCTAGACAGGAAGTCACAGTCACAATATTATGGCTTGTTTGATAGAGCTTTATCAATGCAGGATGTAATGGCCAAATCATTTTAGAGTAAGTATAGCTATTCAATAAGTAATCTCATTATTAAGAGAATTATTGTAATCAGTGTAACAAAATATTTTAAATAAACACAAAATCTGGATACAGATATTTATAATATTAAATTTGAATAAAGTGTGAAAAGTTGAGAATGTAATGATTGAGATTTAGCTACCAGCTAGTAATTGCATTATGTAATTATTGAAGACTTACCAAATCATCACCAGATTTCTTTTTTAATGTAGCTAGATCTAAGATGGCAGGCTGTAGAATCAGAGGATCATCGGTATCTTGAATTATATAATCTGCTAACTTTGCCAGTTGATCACAAGTTGTTCTGATCTCTTCGATCGGCTTCTCAGCAAATCTATCTCTTTGTGCACATATAGCCATCTCCAAAGATAATTTCATCAATTCAGCCTTCTTGTCATTATATTCCAATTGTCCACAAAACGGAGGACAATCTAGCCATCTCACCAGAGGTTTAACTGCCATCACAACCGATGCTACATCTGATAATGTTTGAGTTGTAACAGGCTTCGAATCAGTTTGACGAGATAATTCATTATGTAAGCTGTGTGCCTGGCATGAAAGTCGCAGCGCCAGTAATTGCAGATTTTCTCTGTCCAGTTCATAATGAAAATTTCTCAGATACTCTACAGCCTCAAGTATAATTTCTTGATGCCCGAGTTTTAGTACACCCAAATGTTCCAAATCTTCTGGTTGTAAACTCAGTAATTGTTGTCCATTAACACTATGATTCATAAAACTATGGACATAGGGAAGTATGGAATTATCTAAACCTGTAACAAGAATAAAAAAATCTTGGTGATGAGGAACATTCACGGGATGAGTCATAAGTAGTAATTAACTAGGATGATACTTCATTATTCTAACAAGGCAGTAGAAAAAAAATTTTATAGTATTGTAGATAAATACTCTGGTATCACTGGGAATTTAATAAATTACGCTTAAAAATTAAAAGTTAATTTATAAATCCCTTATCTGCTGCTTTGATTATTGTGTATATATACATATATATATATATATACATATACATATATATATATACATATACATATATATATATATATATATACAGGGTGTCCCATAATTCGCGGATCAGCGGATCA
>NW_021849398.1:2879456-2899848 GCF_003651465.1 Formica exsecta
TAATACATAACAAAAAAAAATAAAAAAATAATAAATATGAGAATTATATATGTATATATAGTATATATTAAATAAAATAATTGTAATCATGATAAATTCTGTCAAAATACAAAATTAGTATTAGATCTGTCTACGAGATAAAAACAACAGCAAAATCTTCAAAAATCGAGCATTACAAGAAAATGACATTCATCGTCGTTAATTAGAGATTCGTTTAATGAATCGTTTAATCTCAATCGATTAAATTTCATCGGGAGCACAGGAAATCATATAAAAATTGCGCAACAAAGATCGAACGAGCAAATGAATGAATGAACGAATGAATGAATGAACGAATGAGTGAATGAAAGCAGTCCTTTACACGCATTAATAAACCGATAGGCCGATGGAAAGGGTGAAGAGCAGCGGGTGGGAGCAGGGAAGGGTACACGCGGAGAGAATGGATTTTCTCACGCACATACACACACACAAAATTGAATAGGATTCCGACATGTCTTTTGCGGCACTGCCCGTTTTTCCCACAATCTTAAACGCGCTAATAAAACATTCTCGTCGCACCTTTCAGCCACTCGCACACCTGATCCGTCTTCCACTCGGCTACATTGACATACGCCATGAGAGAGAAAAAGAAAGAGAGAGATCCGATTGTATATCCCGAGATAAGGTTACGATAAGTCCGCGGTCGTTCTGCCAATTTTCTCTCGCCGTTGATATGTAATTCGATTCTATAATGATAGGCACACGACCACACGAGCCCGCGTGTCAATACGACGCGCGCGCAATACACACTGACAGATACGCGCAGTGTAGAGAAACCGTGGGACAAAACTGCGCACTGCGCCCTGCGCACATGCGCCAAACGTCAGGCCATAGACATAGTATATCTAGACCGAGCGTTTGCCTTTGTTTAAAGAGTGGGGATAAAGATACCCGTAGAAAAGGATATACTCTGTTTCGTGCCCCTTGCGTTCTCTCTCGCTCGCATGTAGCATAGCGTACTCTTTCGCTATGCTACATGCCCTTTTCTACGTGCACTTTGGCCCTCACTCCTCAACACTCGGTCTAGATATACTATGTCTATGCGTCAGGCCTTCAGTAACGTATATATTTTATTTATAATAAGAATATCGATTCTATAATTCAAGTGAAGGTGAAAATTACAAAAATAAGCGAATTTACTAGGCTTGGACCAATAAAATTATAAATTTTCTCATTTTTGTAATTTTTATTTTGACTTGAATTAGAGAATCGATATCAAGGGCACCATTAGTGCCGGTCTACAATAGGTGATTTAAGATTTAGCCTTTGTTGCCGGTCTACAATAAGTGATTTAAGCCTTAAGCCTTAAGAAATTGACTAATCACAGGCTTTAGGGAGAGGTCATTTGGACACAGTGCGATTGGACATAACCACTCATATCGACCTGTCTAGGGTAACTAGCACGATTGACCAATGAAAGAGCTTCATTTTTAACTGGCTAAAAACTATTGGGTCCAATTAATATACACCCGCCAATAATCATAATGCATGAATACCTAGATGCGATATATCCGATTTGAAAATGTCTAAACTTGAAGTGAAGGCGTTTCTGACGTTTTGTATAGTCGGATATACCAAATTCGCATTGGGCGCATTCAGCGGACTCAACAGTTGGGTAGCAATCGAACGTGATTGGTTCTTACTTTTAGAACCAACAAATCAACGTCGAGTGTTGACAAGACGATGCTCAACTGTTCATTTTAAAGAGAGAGACAACGTTTCACATGAGAGTTATCTCTTTCTGTCGCGATATGTTTCGATTGCTAGAACTCTTTCAGTATATATAGGAGAGTTCGGTGTGGTTGGTCCTTTACAACTTGGTAACTATCTTTATCTCTTTTCCAAAGATGTATCTCGGACAATAGTTGTCTTTATTGGTGAGCGTGACTGAGCTGTAAAAGCAAGACTTGTGAGTTTGCGACACGGCTTTTCGCGTGTGAATCAAAGTCGCGTAAATTTTGCGGATGGAAATATAGAGCATGCATATATCTAGCGCGAGAATCGCATTCCCGAAATTCTCTGTTTAGCAGCAGGATATTTTTCTAATTACAAAAAAAAACAGTGCGATTACTTTGCAGTGTTTCGAACAGGATACATAAAGAGACTCTACGTTTGACGTATGAAAAGATGGTGACCGATTGATATAGCAAGGTTTAATGATAACGCAAATCCCGAGTGTTTCCATTAATTTTCGCCGCGATAAGATCGTTAATCAAGCGAGGGATGGACGACGGCGGATCGTCGTTGGGGATATCGTGAATAGCCGGAGACATCGATTTCGGTTCGTATATCGGTTAGCTTAGGTAGTTACGAGCTATTTGTTCCTTTAGTCGGGATTCTTTCTGCGCAAAGAGTTTGCGAGAGTTCGTAAAGTGCGATAACATTTCGACGACGATCGTAAGATTAAACGTCGACGATCATGTAATTTCTCGATCGCTTTCGTAGATATATTTTTCGATCAAAAAAATTAATAGCACAGCTTTGCAATATCCGATATGTCAAATTGTATATAAGTTTAGGAATGCGTTCTGATAAGTTGTTTAAAAATATTCTTGGTCGTAATGCACTTAGATTTGTTAGAACAACTCAATTTGGACAAATATATTATATAATCGTGCTGAGATTACATCGTTTTTTAAAATAAGAAATATTTACAATTTTTTGTTTTCCTTAAACGATAGCAACAATTGTAATTATTTATGTTATTAATACATATGGATCTCACATTTGGTTGATGCAAATAATCTTAAAGAGAAAGAAAAAGACAAAGAAAATGATCTTAAAGAGATGGTTAATCTATAATTTTTTATTTATTAAACTTGTACTTGTTGCAGGTATTACAAAGGAGTAATTTGATAGAAGAATTATGAATTCTTTAAAGATATTATTTTGAATTATAATTAACTTTGTACAATGTCCCATTGCGAGGAAGAAGCAGTATCGCCTGGTTTTCACCAATTAAGTATAACAAGTAAGTAACCTGAAGTTTTGGATGCGATAAGCGGTATATAAGACGTGCATCATCTCTCAATATTCATAAACAAATTCTCGTTAAAAGATAAATACTACTCTGTACAAAAATTCCTGAAAACTTATATAGCAAATTTTGTGGTATTATTATAAACTTATATTATTTCTTGTCTTTTAAATACTCTTACATATATCATGCTATATTTTTGATTAAAAATCTTCTTATCTATTTAGATATACATACGTATACATTTGCAAGTCTTTACAACATTGATGTTGATCAGTTTATTAATTGTTGAATTATCAAAATAGAGAATCATTTATTTCATTATTCAGTTATGGTAATAATGTGTAATGGATTAATAAATAATAAATAATGGTCTATCTTTCCTTTTATTACATAGTATTTTATTATATATAATATTTAAATATAATTTTATTATATGTTGTTTTTTTTACAAATTTTTTTGTACTTTCGTGATCTTGTTCTGGAATTATTTTAAATTATTTTTTTATAACTATGGATAATGATACAAGATAACCTGAATTGCATAAGTTGAGTGCTTATCTATGTTAATAATGATATGTAATTTTATTTTAGTTGAAGCAGCAATATTAAGAAGTTCGACTTTCTTAAAGCCTAATCCATATATAGAGTTTTCAGTCGATGATAAAAGTCCTCGTAAAACAGAAGTATCAAAGTCTACGTATCAGCCAAAATGGAACGAAGAATTTACTATACTTGTCACACCATATTCGCAATTGCACTTTCGACTGCTTGACCATAGTACATTTCGCAAAGATGCATTAATAGGAGAAAAACGGATAAGCCTATTCCAAGTTTTATCACATTATAATGGAAAATTAGAAAATTTAGAATTAACATTTGATTTAATGAGCGAGAGCAAGCATGATTCTCAATTGTGCAAAGTTGGTGAATTGATTACGGTATTTGATGGACTTAGAATTGATACTACTAATGAGGCACCGGTAAATATTAATGAGCCACTTTGCCAAATACAATCGGATGGTAAGAAAAATTTTATTATAATTAATAAAAAAATTTCGTGGAAATCAGATATTAATATTTGTGAGACTGTAAAGCTTTGTTTTAAAAGAGAGATGTTCAAATGGAATGTTAATAATTTTATATCACAAGATTTTCTTTTCTATTTTTTGCTATATATCAGATTGCATTGTTTTAGGTGCCACAAACAATGATACAATGAATAATCGAAGTATTCTCAACGGTGGAGTCCGTGCGCGTATGAGATTGCATAGTTCAGATAGTCTTGCGCCGTCTATGTGTCGTTTGACAAATATCCATCTCAGTCCCAACTACAACAGTGGGAACAGTCAAACAAACAGCAACACAGCAAACATTGGATCTTCTACCACAATAGTTTCGAATGTGGACGGTACGTCGGGTAATAATGTTAGCAGCAGCAGCAGTCTCTCTGCAAACACTTTAATGAACGGGCACGCGATTCCAATAGCGGATAAATCTATGATGTCCCCGGCAAATCGGCATGCCGCAGACATACGAACTTTTGCAGGTAGATTGACTATTAAAGAGCAATCTCCGGCGTCGGCTAATTCGCCGGAAGGCCGAGTGTACAGGCGAGGCAGTTACGGCAATCCGGCGGAGCAGCAATCCGCGATGGCCAAATCGGATCTACGTAGTATGCCGCGATCGGAACAATCCTCTTCGATGATTTCCGGGCAGCAGACGTGCACGGCGGATGTCCGCGGCATTTTGCGACAAGATCAACCGATAGACAGTTCCAGTACTTCTCAGATCGACTTGAACGTGTCCCTACATGCAGACGCACGTGGTAGCGGTGGTGCTCTACGAATAGAACAACCGACTGTTATCCCGACTTCACCAGATGGTCGGGTAATGACACGATCGGAACACACGTTACGAATCGAACAACCGACAGTTGTTGCGACTCTACCAGATGGTCGTGTAGTGACACGAGCGGAACAATCGACTAGTGGCAACCACCTTGCGGATGATTTACGTGAAACGAGACAACCTACAGAACAGTCTACGAACGTTCGGCGGGTGAGTACAACAAATGAGGATCTACGTGCGATAAGACAACCGGAACAATCCATCGCGAGCAGCATTCGTGTATCTGAAGATATGCGTGGAATAAGACAGCAGACCGAACAATCGGCGAATAATATTCGTTTGAACGAAGATTCGAGAGGAATGAGGCAATCCGAGCAATCCGTTCGTACGGTCGAAGATTTACGCGCGGCAAGGCAACAACCTACAGAACAGTCTACAAGCGTACGCTTGCAGGAGGATTTACGAGTTCCTCGCGCAGAACAGTCGTTAAATGCGGATCTACGTGGTGTTTCACGTGGTGCTGGTCAACAAAACACGAATATTCTGCCAACAGACGGTCACCGCACCGCGTCGTCCGTCTCTCGATCGGAACAATCGGCGATGTTTTCCTTGCCCGACGGACGGACTATTTCTATCGCGGAACACATATCCTCCCCTGCCGCGATATCGGATCCTCGTTCTGGTGCATCGCGAATTCCGCAGACCGCAGTTGCGGTACCGGGTCAATCTATGGCTGCATCCGCGACAGCGCAACCAGGATCTTCGGTACTGCTCGCTGAAGATGTCGGTCATTCCGAAGAACCCTTACCGCCCGGTTGGGAAATGAGATACGATCTGTATGGGAGAAGGTAGATATATATTAAATATCTTTTAAAGCAAAATTTTTATATCTTTATCACGTTTTTCTTTGTTATTATTATTAGATATTACGTCGATCATAATACTCGAAGCACATCTTGGGAGAGACCTCAGCCTTTGCCTCCTGGATGGGAAGTTCGTCGGGATCCAAGAGGTAGAATCTATTACGTCGATCATAATACGAGAAGCACTACATGGCAAAGGCCAAATACAGAGCGATTACAACATTTCCAACATTGGCAAGGTGAAAGACAATATGTCGTTCAACAAGGCAATCAAAGGTTTCTTTATCCTCAGGTAAATATGTGAATTGATTAACTTAAAAAAATAATAAATAAAATTCTTTAAATCTGTCTAAAGGGATGGAAAAAAAGATTTGAGAGTTTCATATAAAATTTGAACTAATTACAATTATTATATTATTATATTATTATAGGCTCATGGAAGTCAAGTTGCTGCGGGTCCGTCAACGTCCGTGGCCGACGATGACGATGCTCTGGGACCATTACCGGCCGGCTGGGAAAGACGAAAGCAACCAGAGGGAAGAGTTTATTATGTAAATCATAAGAACAGAACCACGCAGTGGGAGGATCCTCGAACGCAGGGTCAGGAAACTGGATTGGATGAACCACCGTTGCCGGACGGCTGGGAAATACGATTAACAGAAGATGGGGTCCGTTATTTTGTCGATCACAACACCCGAACGACAACGTTTCAAGATCCAAGACCTGGTGCACCTAAGGGGTTTGTTATTGAAATATATTATGTCAAGTTGACGCGCTATTCAACATTGGAAAGATTAGATCATCATATATTTTGTTCTTCTCTTGTGCAGCCCCAAAGGTGTATATCGTGTTCCACGAGCATACGAGAGATCATTCCGATGGAAATTGTCTCAGTTCCGGTTCTTATGTCAAACTAACGCGCTGCCTAACCATATTAAGATTAGCGTTAGTCGGCAGACATTGTTCGAGGATTCTTATCATCAAATAATGAATGCAGAAGCTTTCGCGCTAAGACGGCGATTATACATAATATTTAAAGGAGAAGAGGGTCTGGACTATGGAGGTGTATCTAGGTATGTGATACATGCAAAAAATTTATACAGTCGACATTTTTTGTATTCTAAAACTTTTGTCTCCTATTCTTTTATATTTTAATATGGCATATGTCTAGAATAAAAATATTGTTCTGTCTTTGCTTTCTTATTTTGATACATAATTACATTAGCAAAGTACTTAGCAAAGTGAGAACAGCACAAATGAAGAATACTAGTTTAAAAGAAAACTGCTAATTTGGAATAAAAGAAAATAGAGAAATACTAGAAAATTTAAAGAAATCGACTGTGTAATGGTTTTTATTGTATGTTAATGTACAAAGAGCCTTCCTCGCAATATTTATTATTTGGTTTTATTGTAAGAAAAATTAAAAGAAAGCATTTGTGTGATTTTCAGAGAATGGTTTTTCTTACTGAGCCACGAAGTTTTGAATCCGATGTACTGCCTATTCGAATATGCCAATAAAAGCAATTATAGTTTGCAAATAAATCCAGCATCATATGTCAATCCTGATCATTTGCAATATTTCAAATTTATTGGCAGGTTTATTGCAATGGTATGATCTCTTATTTCATAGATAATGATCTATATCTCTTTTCAGGTCTTTTTTTAAATCTTTTTTAGATAATGATTTAGTTTTCTTCTATATATACTATTTTATACAAAAATAATTGTATGGAGACATTATCTTATCTTTTCAGGCTCTTTATCATGGCCGATTCATATATAGTGGATTTACAATGCCGTTTTACAAACGCATGTTGAATAAAAAATTAGTCATGAAGGATATAGAATCCATTGATCCAGAATTTTATAAATCTCTTGTATGGATTAAGGAAAATAACATTGACGAGTGCGGCCTAGAATTGTATTATAGTGTGGATTTCGAGATTCTTGGTCAAGTAATACATCATGAGTTAAAGGATGGTGGTGATAAAGTTAGAGTAGGTGAAGACAATAAGGAAGAATATATCAGGTATAACTTCTTTCCAATAATAGACGATTGCAATTGTACATCTGCAAAAAAGCACAATTTTAATCTTGAACATATTTACATCTTTGACAGGTTAATGACAGAATGGAGAATGACAAGGGGCATAGAGGAACAAACAAAAGCATTTTTGGAAGGCTTCAATTCAGTTGTACCTCTCGAATGGCTGAAATATTTCGATGAACGCGAACTAGAACTTATGCTTTGTGGGATGCAGGAAATAGATGTCGAAGACTGGCAACGCAATACTATTTATAGACATTACACTCGTAATAGTAAACAGATTCTGTGGTTTTGGCAGGTTTGTTAAATATTCTTGTCTTATTCTAAATGCGAATTGGGTAGAAAAAAAAATTTATTTATAATTCAATATAATTACAGTGAGAAACCTTAATGCAAAGATATAAAATGTTTTGTAGTTATTATTATTATTAATTATTACTCAATATTATATTTAAATATTTGCTATTTGTTTTTCAGTTTGTAACAAGAACAGATAGTGAAAAAAGGGCTAGACTATTGCAGTTTGTAACTGGTACTTGCCGTGTACCTGTTGGTGGATTTGCCGAATTAATGGGTAAGAGATAGTTACTTTTTTCTTATGAAAATATAGAAATAGATCGACAATATTCGCTTATTAAATGAAATTATATTTAGCAATTAAAATAGTAGTTGAATCTTTTATATAAATAATTGTATTTTATTATGTTGTATTACAGGAAGCAATGGTCCGCAAAGATTTTGTATTGAAAAATTTGGAAAGGATACCTGGTTGCCAAGATCACATACTTGTTTCAATAGATTAGACTTGCCACCCTACAAAAGTTATGACCAATTGGTGGAGAAATTAAACTATGCGATTGAAGAAACAGAAGGTTTTGGCCAAGAATAATTGTAATAATGCTAATTAATGGTATATAGTAGGTATGCTACATATTATGTATAGTGGATGATATACGAACAAAATTTAGAATAGCACTACAAATCAATGGTAAAATGGAGTTTATGCTACATCTGAAATTTGTTGGGGATAACTATTATATATTAACAGAGTAAAAGTTGCAAATAATTAAAGATGTTTATAAGTACGTTGCTTGAAAGATTTGTATGAGGCATCGTAATAACTTTATGCAAAGATAACATAATAATCTAAATTAATATCAATATATTCGAACCTATTTCATATCTTATTGACATTTTCTACTTGTAATACATAAAAATGGTATAAAACGTTAATAAGACATGAAATTTAATAAAGTTCATAATACATACATGTATATGTATATATGTATGTGCATATGTATGTATATATAAATATAATAGAGAAAATTAGATGATAATATGTATGTACAATTTGTTTCTCTTTGTAACATATGCACGCATCAACCAAAACAAATTATTTCAATGTTTTAAAAAATTGATTTATCTTTATTTAAAGAAAGATAATATGTATAATAGAATATTGTAACCCAGTTTATATACAATGCAACTTACCAATTTGTGTTTGTTACAATTTACAAGTCATAATTCTATACAAAAACAATTGAAATTTATGTATTATATATTATTATAATATCTTACTATATTTTAATATATTTTAAAGCCTAAATATAGATTTAAAAAATTCTTTCTCTTTCATAATATATACTGTACATATTAAATTTATTAATAATTATGATACATGCACACACATAACGTGTTATAGATGATCAACAATTTTACCCTGGGAAGAGTAAAATTCCACAGGTAAATTGTGGCAATAATTATCTTTTCTATATAGCAGATATTAAAATTATATCTGTATTTAGACAGATAATAGATATCTGCTACATATAAATAGCCAACCAAAATAAGAAAGCCAATTATTTTTATCATTTAGTATTTGTCGTATATACTCCATGTTAGTGTTATCATTTATGAGACCTATTGATTGGCATATTGCATGTTGCCTTTGAAATGTGTGTGTAACACATGTGTGAAGTTACCCTGAAAAAAATATGTCAAATATTTTTTAATGTATTTTACAACACAACGAAAATATTAAGACTCCTGGGATTGTGATCTTAAACTTATGTATTTGTTTATTAATAATTTGTATACACACACAACATATCTATGCAGTGTACACATAATTATTTGTGTTTGCGATTGTGTAAAGATGTGTATAATGCATTAGAAATTTATTTAAATATATACGAAATATCTGGTTTATGAAGATTGATATAAGATTTATTTATGCATTATCGGACTATTGAAATAGAAATAGAAAAGTGGTATATGCCACTTGTCATATTATTTACGCTTAGACATTTTTTTCTGAAAGCAAAAAACATGTAAATTGGATTGAAAATGTTTTGCATAAGATCTATTCTTGCAATGTGCTTAATATGTTGCTATCATAGTTTAATACCATTATATTCTTTTATATTGTCTTGTAATTTTTTATTGCATGCATTTTATTTTATAATATTTTTAATATTTTATTTGTTTTTAACATATAGAAGAAGAAAATGAAAAAGCAATGTCATTTCATAAATTTAGAATTAGAAAAACTACTTTATTTTGGAAGCCCTATATGCATATAAAATTACAAAACAATTACAAAATTAAAATTATATAAATCAAATCATTTGTGTACATTGTTGTCTCTCTTTATACAAAGAGTAAAAATTTTAATATTTGAATATTTATTTCAAAAAATTTATTTTAAAAAAACGTTCAAAATCAGTATAGCTTTAAATGTGTGCAGATACACTTGTGCTGCACGTGGTATGTGGGTATTATGATTATCCAATTATATATATACCTAATAATAGATAATAAATAAATAATATGTAATAATTGAGGTTGTCATACAATGTAAAGACAAGTCAAATTTTTAGCAGTGATAATATCGCTCATCATTTCCGACGACTTTTTTTTTCCAAGTGAGAGAGAATTTGATTGTGTAAACTTGAAAAAAATATTTCTTTACATAAATTATAAATTTTATTAAACATGTATATGTATATAATATATATGTACAGAATATTAATCCATGAAATAAAGAAATTTACAATTAGAAATAAAAATTAAATACTACCTTTGATTTTAATAATTTATTGAATATAGATTACAAAGGAGAGGCATATTTCAGCTATTAGGAAAGGGAGACTATTATTTTCTATTTACTTCATTTTCTACTATAATTTGGGGTTGGGACCAAAAAACTTTTCCCATGGAAAGCGATTTAAAGTCGTATCATGGCCGTCTATGTTATCATTTATGGAAGGTGCCCACTTTCGCGTGAAATCTTTAAGTTCGCCTGTAATTTTTTTGCAAAATTTCTCTTTGTATTAATTACATTATGGCAATTAGTTGAATTTAAATATTATCCAGATATATATTAAATATTTTATTCAGTTTATATATATATATATATATTTTAATTTAGTATTTTTTCTTTTTTTAATACTTACTTTCATCCATATTAAACAAATCCTCGGACTTTGTTTCGACACCATTTTTATCTTTTTTTGTAGTGACGATATATTTTTTGTCACCTATTTCTCTTGACACTATCGTCTCCTCATTACCTTCATTGTCTCTAATTACTTGCTTTTGTTCTATAGTTCCATCAGATCTACGAATAATCTCTTTTCTAACAGACCGTCCAATTGAAAAACTACGTGGTACAAAAGGTTTTACTGTTTCTACATTCCCTTTGTTCCACATTCTCGAAAATTCTTCTGCAGTAATCCTATATAATAATGAGTAATATTACATTAAACATCTCAGATAATATAGATAAACGAAAAAATATATATACATATATATATTTGGTGCTTACTTTCCATCTAAATCTGTATCTATTTTCTGTTCAGGTGATATATCTGTGACAGGTGCATCAGGATAAGATTTCAGCACTTTGTCACGTAAATTATCATTTTTTTCAGGTGCAAATGGTAATGCTTTAATAGCTTCATCTCCTGTAAGAATCATTCATTTGGAATAATGTGTTAAGAAGATTTCTATGTTTTTCATAATCATTTAAATAAAACTCTACATACTCCAACTATATGATAGATTTTATGCAAAATGGACGTACCAAAAAATCCATTATTAAATCCAAAAAAGAAATTTTTTAACATATTATCCATCTGGGATTCAAAGTAACGTGTCATTTCAAGTGGCTCGCTAAAGATGCTAAAGTGCATGCCACTTCTAGGATGCCTAGAAAACAATAAAAAATTAAAGATAAATTCTATAGATATTGATAGATAGAAAAATATTTTCTCCTTTACCTAAAATCATCTATGTCGTCATCATCCTCGTCGCTCTGCCAAATTGGATTTCGAAAACTGTCTCTATACGAATCATCATTGCCAAGCCTAAAATGATTAATTGCATCTTAAAATTATACAATCTTGCTGTTCTATTCTCTGATATTGTTAAATATAATATAACAAAATAGATAATGTGACAGAGGAAATGAAGAAGAGAGAGAAAAATGTTATATATTAGATTTCGTAATTTTTTTGCAAAATATATATACTTTTTCTGAACTACATTTATTAGAAATTAATTAAACAAGAATAGAAGTAATTTTGAATTTGGATAAACTGATCAAGTAAAATTCTATTTATCATTGATAGTATTAAGTATCATATGTGTAAATTAATACAAATTTCATACAAATTTATCAAAGAATTTGTGTAATCGATATGGATTATGCAATTTTTAATACATTGTAGTATAAGAAGTAACGAAAGAAACATTTTAATCCCAGGTTTTATACAATCAATATTATGAAATATAAAACTTTTTGACATGTATATAAACATCTAGAATGATCTACGATGCGAAATATATATATATACATATTAATATATATCGCAAAATATATTAAAATCTTACCCGCTTGTGCCAGGCTCGTTGCGACGGTTCGTACCGAGAAAATTTCGAAAAAAGTCGAAGAATGACATTCCTAAAAAAAAAAGCAGAAGGCTATGAACGAAGACCTCTAATCACATCGCATCACGCAATTGACACAAACTACACCTACAACGAAGTTGCATCACGTTCACGCAATGTTGCCAATCATTATAAAAATTTCCCCCCAAAGAGTCAATCAAAATCCCCTCAAAAAACCCTAAAAATATATTTTTGATAATAAAATGTCAATTTAATATTTTTCCTCTGAAAACATCAATGATTTTACTTGTTTGATGATAAATAAGTATTTATTAAATGAAACAAGTATATAGTAATATAAAAATTTTATTTATTACTAATAAAATTTAGAATCACACAGTGAAAAAAATCTTTTTCATTATTAGATAGAAATATCTAATCAATTATTATTTGTTAAATCTTGTGTCCACGATGCTAGGGGGCCTATTACAATTTTTGAAACAAAGTGAAAATTACAAAAGTGAAAAAATACACTAGAGTATTCACAATTTCATTTGTCGAAATCTAGTAAATCTGTTCATTTTTGTAATTTTCACCTCGTTTCAAGAACCGTAAGTAATTGAGGATTAAAGATTGAAATTTGATCAATCAGGACAAAGAAATTTTGGTTCCTTTTGTCCTGATTAGTCAAATTTCAATCTTTAATCTTCAATCTTCAATTTTCAATATGTAGTCTGATACGGGCATAATAGGCCCCCAGTATATGGAATTTAATTTAGTGACAACATACTTTTTTTTCACGCATGCGCGAAAAAAAGAGCACGTCTATCAACACTTCAGTCCAACTCGGTCGGTCACAGTATTTAATAGTGGTAGAAAACGAGTAGTTGGTAGATATTGAGAAATTAGAGCGGCATTTTTTGCTCCTCGAATTGTGTGGTTCATATGTTCGTGTCAACGCCGTTATCATGTAGCAATTAGCAGATATCTCGGTCACATTCATGATAAAATTATATATATATATAATTCAGCAACTTGTCATCAGCCATATCCATATTAGATTCTAACATTCCTGGACATTTCTGATTGGCCATTATTTTGTACGATTGCACATTCACGGGACTGGTACACCTTTATATTTACATCATGGTCGGTCGCATCAAGACATCGCACACGCGCACGTTAGCATGGGGGAAGGGGTGATGGGTGGCTTCGTCAAGAAGTCACCGATTTACACCGTGGTACTTTGTCCCAAAAGAGAACGGAAATCCATAGAGGAAGGAAGGAGGAAATTCGCTGACTGGTAGTCGGTAGATCTCAGATTCGAATTAATTCAAACCTTATCCCCCATATGCCTTTTAAGAGATTAAAAAAAAGAATATATATGTTATAAATCGCCCATTGTACATAAACGGTTACACCGTGATACTTCGTCCCAGAAGAGGACGAAAATCCATAAAGGAAGGAAGCACGGGGGAAAAGGTGTGTCGCGGAGCAAATAGGTCGACTTGCCGCTTCTTGGAAGCGAGAAGGAGGGGAAAAGAGAGAAAGAGAGAGAGAGAGAGGAAGAGAGAAAGAGAGTTAAGGCGGTGCAGCGAGCGAGACGTATCATAGCAATCACAGGCGGTCGTGACACACAAAACGTGATCACGAGGCGACGAGAGGAGCGCCGGTAATTACAGTGATTATCTAATCATGCCCAATTCGCGGGTCACCAGAGACGATTGCGCGAAGAAAGTGACAACGATGACATCGTTAGCGTGATTCCTTCCGCGTGTGTGTATCTTCGAGATGCTACGTGTAACTCCTTCGTCCTGCCATCGACGAGATATTCGAGACCGGATGGTCTTCTCGGATTTAGTGTGACTGGAAAAAAACTCGCTGCGTGCTACTGTAGGTAAGTAAATCTTTGCATTGTCGGTAATATAAAACTGTAATTTGGTACAATAAAATATTCATTTTGTTGTTCTTGAAGCAGTTACATGAAAGATCTATACATTTTCGCGATAATAAAACAATAGCTGGATGAACTAAAATAATTAATGAATGAAATAAATCGTGTAATTATTTTCAATGCAAACGGCCGGTAATGCCATCAATCTTCTATTATCTCCGGGCCCACTTGGTAGTCACGAAAATTTACCTAGGGTCAGCGATCTTTAATAATATCTCGTCGGTGGTTCTGCGTATATCGTAACCGGGTACTATACGTGTGTGGGTGAACGTGATATGCGGCTCGTTTGAAATCGATCGCGAAAAAGCCGCCCGCGTCGACGGGCGAGTGCGTGCACGACACTTGGTCCGCTTCTTGATGGTGGCGGTAGTGGTAATAGTATCGCCAAGTATCGCGCATTCCGGCCGGTTACACCTGGCCTGGCCGAGAAATGCAGTTCTGAATCGGCGATTCTCCCGATTCTCGGTTTGCGCGCGGGGGTGGGTGGTGGATGGCAGGCGGTGGCGGGTTGGATAGGTAGGGGGCTTGTCGTCGAAGATAGAACGTGCGTTCGATTGATACGCTCCGTTGTCACTTTGTCGAGAGACGAGATTGATTGTTTGCGGGTCAGAAAACGGATCGTAAAACGGAGCGACGTCGCGCAGGGAACGCCGGAAGGAGGACGAGACGAAAGCGAGGAAGGAAAGAGGGAAGGTAGTGTAAAATACTTTTCTTTCTTCCTCTATGGATTTCCGTCCTCTTCTGGGACAAAGTATCACGGTGTAACCGTTTATATACAACGGGCGAACATATATACTCTTTTTTTTTTTTTCAACCTCTTACGAGGCATATGGGGGATAAGGTTCGAACGGATTCGAACCTGGGGGATCTGCCGATTATCAGTCAGCGACTTCTGCACGAAGCCACGCATCACCCTCTAGGTGGTGTAAGATATTTCTCGAGCAGCAGAGGAGTACAGTTGTGAGGGAGGAAGAGGGTTAAGAGCCTAACCGAGCGAAGGAAAAATAACATGGTTCCACCAGGACTCTATCCCAGGACCTCCCTCTCAGCTGGCAACCGCTCTGCCACACAGCGCCCCATGCCACTGTATTCCCTTAGCTTGGTTATATATATATATTTTTCTTTGAATTTTACAGGAAGAAGCAGGATAGAGCAAGATGGCGAGCTCCTTAACGTGGTCGTGCTGCCTGCGTTTTAAATTCAGCTCAACCTCTTACGAGGCATATGGGGGATAAGGTTCGAACGGATTCGAACCTGGGGGATCTGCCGATTATCAGTCAGCGACTTCTGCACGAAGCCACGCATCACCCTCTAGGTGGTGTAAGATATTTCTCGAGCAGCAGAGGAGTACAGTTGTGAGGGAGGAAGAGGGTTAAGAGCCTAACCGAGCGAAGGAAAAATAACATGGTTCCACCAGGACTCTATCCCAGGACCTCCCTCTCAGCTGGCAACCGCTCTGCCACACAGCGCCCCATGCCACTGTATTCCCTTAGCTTGGTTATATATATATATTTTTCTTTGAATTTTACAGGAAGAAGCAGGATAGAGCAAGATGGCGAGCTCCTTAACGTGGTCGTGCTGCCTGCGTTTTAAATTCAGCCCAGAGGAGATCGAGCAACGTTACAAGAGCCAGGAGATCGACCGGATGCTGGAGAAGGATCGGCAGACGTTTCGCCGGCAAGTTAAGCTGCTGCTGCTCGGCGCGGGCGAGAGTGGCAAGTCGACATTCCTCAAACAGATGCGGATCATACATGGGATTAAGTTCGAGGTAAGATCCGAAGCATTCAGTTCATGCGTGTTCACACGGTCTGATCGATCTTTGCTGATCGGTTCTCGATCGTTCTAGAAACTGTTCCAACATCAGGAACACACATCTTGTGCAGAACATTCGGTTACTTGGTCTGCATTCAGTTAGCATTGGAATACTTAAATACTTGCGATTTTATTGCAATGTTTTGCTAATAATTGGTATTATAATCAATAGGAGAAAGTGTACGATAAAGTGTTCATAGGAATAAATATAGTAAATATAAAAAATGCATGTGTGATAAACACATATTTTGTTCTATAGCAAAATGTGTGAAAATTACAATAAATTTTACAAAGTTGTAAAAATAAGTATTGCAATTTAGTCGAAGACAGATTCTGTGTCGTATCACAAATTCAGTTATTTTATTACATTCTTTTATCGTATAAATAAATTGACGAATGCCAATACAGTCTAAATGTTATGTTGCTTTACAAATATAATCATAAATTCTTTACAGAACAATTTACTTATAAACAAATAATAGAGTTTTAAAATTGCAAATTATCTCAATAAAGATTAATGTTTACATTGTATACATATATATGTACATTTATTCTGTATATATATATGTGTAATTTGTGAATGAGTTCTTGTCTCATATATATCTATTTTAATGTCTTTTTGTCACAAGAGGTGTGTCTTTAATAAGAAATTTTTATAGGATTTGATATTTTTTTTTCAGCCTGAACTAGTTAAAGAATATCAACATGTAATCTACCAGAACATAATTAAAGGAATGAAGGTTTTGGTAGATGCTCGAGATAAGCTGAATATTCCCTGGGAGAATCCTAAGAATTATGATATCGGCTTTCAATTACTCAAGTTTGAAAATACTATGGTACTGGATACTAGATTATTTCTGCATTATGTACCAGGACTACAAAGTTTATGGAAGGATGCATCGATAAGAAGAGCATTTGACAGGCGAAGAGAATTTCAATTAGTAAGACTTTTTCGTATTAACAAATTTTACATAAAATATGTTATACATATCTGTATAATATTATTTATTTTTCTAATTGTTTTTTTAATTTTACATGTTGTATTTATACGTGCTATTTGATATTTTCAGAGTGATTCTGTCCAGTACTTCTTGGATAATCTTGATAGGATTGCGAGAGTGGTAATAATTTTTTTTTTTTTAACAAGTATAATATTCTATGTAATTAAGAAAATGTATAATTTACACAATGTTGTATATTTTCAATTTACTAAAGTAGAAAAGTATATTAATGCTTGTATATCATATTATTTTTAATTTAGATAATTGTTATTTACAGAATGTATAAGAAAAATATTTTTCAGGATTATACACCTACACATCAGGATATTTTACATTGTAGAAAGGCAACAAAAGGAATTTCTGAATTTGTAATACCAATTAACAATATCCCTTTTCTTTTTGTCGATGTTGGCGGTCAAAGATCTCAAAGGCAAAAATGGTACCAATGCTTTGATTGCGTGACTTCTATACTTTTTCTTGTATCATCGTCGGAATTTGACCAGGTCTTGTTGGAAGATAGGTATGTTTTATCTATGTTTATATAATTTATATATATAACATTTTTTTTTTTTTTTAAATAAGGTACAATAATGTTTGTATTTCAACTTAATCTTATAGGAGGACTAACAGATTGGAAGAATCTAGAAACATATTTGATACAATTGTGAACAATATGATATTCTGTGGTGTCTCTATTATTTTGTTTCTAAACAAAACGGATTTGCTTGATAAAAAAGTGAGGTCACAAGATACAAATGTCCGTTTGTACTTTCCACAATTCACGGGTGATCCACATTCCATGAAGGACGTGCAAAATTTTATCCTCGATATGTTTGTGTCGGTCAAGAGGGATCCAAGGAAGCCATTATTTCATCACTTTACTACTGCAGTAGACACGGAGAATATTAAAGTTGTCTTCAATGCCGTAAAGGATACTATTCTACATCGGAACTTAGAGTCATTGATGCTTCAATAATGACATAGAAACGAAGGAATTAAATACATAAAGCAGCTAGTAAAACAAAGGTACGCGGCAAAAATTTAATATTTAATATGTATCATTAATCCAATCTGTAGTTTTCGAGAAATATATTGCAATACACAGACTAGGTCAAAAAATGTTTTGATAAGACAATATATTATATATGAGTATGAATTGAATGTTTACCTACATATATATAAATATGTTTATAGTAAAAAAGAGAAAAACTGCCTGATGTAAAGATATATTAAAAATTTTGACTCTATATACACCATATATGTATACATATATTAAGATATATTTTCATTGTGCTTTTGATGAATATTGAATGGTTGTAAGGAGATTATTATACAAACTCTATTGTACATAACAATTTATATTCTATACGTTGTCAATAATTTCTATGATAATGAATTGACATACACACACACGCACACATATTTGTGTATAAAGAGGAGGATCAGTTGCAAATAATTCAGTTTAGGTTCTTATACTTGTATAGATATATCTGATTCAAATATACATACGCACAATGCTTTTCCCATGTGTGTATGATATAATATTTAAGATTATTACTGGTTATTAAACCAGAGTTTTTACTTAAAAACATGGATATAACTTATTTCTTATTTAAGATTAATTAACTATATTAACACACAGGATAAATTAAGTAACAAGAAAACCAAATACTAGGTCCAAGCCATATAAACCAAATAAAGATAACCAGTTTGTGTTCAAATTGCTGTGGAAAAAAGTTATTCATTTATTTCTTCTTTTTTGAAGAAACAATGCGATATTATTCAATATAATGCTATAGTCAAATCTTTGTATCTTGCATTCTATAAATTAAACTTTCTAGACTGCTGTTAAGTTATTGTCAAAAACTATAATATGATGATTGAAACTAAAATATGATGATTATATTAATCACAATTATTTTCTTTTTTGTATAATATAATGTTAATTGAAATTTTTTATCAATCCTGTATATATTTTAATATATATAAAGCTCACTTTCAAAAGAGTCTCGAATTTCCGACAAAATTTGGAATAGAATTCTATGTATGTATGCATGTATGTATGTATATGTATATATATATGTGTGTGTGTGTGTTTTAATATAAATAGAATTTTGTTACAAATTATAGATATCTAATGAGTTTAAAATACAGCAGTTGTTTTCCTTGAGTCAAATTGTGAGGTACAAAATTAATTATATATTTTAGAAACAGCAGTAAAATTTTAGTATAATTATATCATGTAATACAATTTTTCTATTCATCATAAATATTCTATTTGCCTGTCCTATAATTTTGATAACTGATCCTTTATTGGTTATTATACATTTGAGAGAAAATTCAAATAAAATAATCGATATTATCTTTTTCCACATTGCGCAAAAAATGTTTAATTTCTTATATTATTTATAGAAGGCCAGATTGAAACAGCAATTTGTATGAATTGTCTAATTTTGTTAGCATATTATAAATATAATATTGCATTTACATCTATACATGCATGCTTGTTTATAAATTTGGTTATCTTATGATTTGTGCAAATAGATGTCAGTGGAAAAATCTGACACAATCTGGACTGAACCATTGTGTTATACCAAAAATTCTGAAAAATGTAAGAAGTATATATTTTGTGTAATTTAAAATTACTGTCCAATTCTGTTTTTGGCAAAAAAAAGTTGTAATATCTTTTATATTACGTATATGCACATGAAATATATCCAAAGGTTTTATGTAATGGTATCAGTTAAGCCAAAGAAAATTCTATGTAGAATTCCAGGAAATTTCTACTTATATAATTTAGATTTTCATTACTTTATTTAATGATTCACAATATATCGATGTACATATTATGTTAGATATATATTTTCAAAAACATCATTACAGTTAAGCTGCACAAGCTATTCTTCAATTCTATAATTAAATCATTCATTACATAAAATCTTTGTTATTTTTAATTTG
>NW_021849398.1:2899856-2915229 GCF_003651465.1 Formica exsecta
TACATATATATATATATATGTGAGTTAAGACTATTAAAAATTATACGATATAATTAAGTTCTTACATATATATATATATATACATATATATTGGTTCATAAACACAAAAAAATGGTTGATATAATCGGTATATATATTTTGTACATGATATTTTTACATTCCTATAAAATGATAATCAGACTTAACTTATTGATACTTTTATATTTGCAAATTTTATATCATTTTTATAATATAATATAATATAATATTATCTCAAATATACCTTGTTTTTATATATTATCTACATATACAGGATCGATATATTAATGCTCGCACGCTATAAAAAAGGCCTATGGTTTTTATACACAAATTTATACAAGATATAAAAAACGTGTATACTACACTGACACATTCATCGCGATAATAAATTGGTAGATATATAATTCAATAATTATACTTTATATATAATAAATCTCTGGTTCGCGTGTAGGTTTTTTGATACTTGAATTATCTAAAAGAATCTATAAATAGTTCTTGTTGCGATTATTAAAATGCTGAGCATTCTGTTGGCACTGTATTTGATACATTATCGACCTATATCTTATTAATAATGCTGCAATGTTTTATTATGGCTAATATTCTTAACATACGGCGTGTATATTGACGGATGTATTATATGTATTTTCTATAAACTTTCTATAAAGGGAATACTAGGAATACACATGTAATGATGCATATGCAGACTGTATACTTGAAATTTTACTGTACTATAGACTGCGGGAATGTAGAGAGTAATTATGTGATAATGATTGTTTCAAAAGTTTATAAATTTTCAAGTTTTATGATAATGTTCATACGTCCAACTTAATTCATCAAGACTATGATGTTTGAAGACTTGTGAAGATTGAAAAGACGTATTTAAATCAAACATTATCGGAAGTGGCATCATACGTCTTTAGTTATATCCACATTATTACATACGTAAATTCTGGAGAAGAAAAAATGTGAATATTTATATTTATTCTTTTTCGTATAACGGGAGAAGAAATTGGAAAGAATATTAGAACACAACAGTAAATTATACTGCCATGATTTTTGCATGTGATATATTTTTTGTTTTCTCAATTACTTAAAGAAAAAATAGATGAATATATTCATGATAAATTCTGCAAGATGTTTTGACATTAATGCTAATACACAGACTTATAGCAATAAAATATAATCTACATAGAACATTGCTCGAAAATATGTTATCAATAACACAATACATAAAGTATGAACGTAATACTTTTGTTATTTAATATACAGAATGTCTGAAAATCACATCAAAAGATAATTTATGGATTTTTCGGTGAAATTAAAGTCAATCTTTTTCTTGTGAAAAGTCACGCGAAGAAATTTATCGTTCCTCGCAATGTTTCAATTTTTATTATTAAATATCCAATATTAAAAATTTCAGTGCATTTTAAATAAAATTATTTGAGATGAAATAAAAGAATAAGGCTTTATATTATCAATTTCTATTCTGAGAACTTTTGGATTTTCAATTGTTGTTAACTGGAATTATCAATGCTTCGACACTCTTGTTAAAAAAAGTTTATTTTATAAATTGTTTAATGTGGGACATTCTGTATATATAGTATAATAGAAACAAAACAAATTAATGTGAAAATTTTTGTAACATCTATTATAAATACTTTATATAATTTAAAATTTTACTTTACCATTTTGCATTTTATTGTACATGATCTAAAGAATGTAGATATATTGTGCCTTGTGTATATTGTATATTTGTATATAAAATATATTTTACACGAATTATTATCAAAATGTAGTTTATTTGTACGAACAATAAATAAACAACTTTAATAAAATATATAAGTGTGATACTTTATTATACAAATTCATTTATCATGGTCCAACAAAAGATATTCGATATATAATTATATCAGTGGAAAGTGTATTTGTTATTAATTATTGTAAATCATTAATTTGTGATTGCTGTATTATTAATGTATTTTGGTCTTTTTCACATATGTGTGTGACTGTCTTTCATATGAATGATATCATTAATTATTAATATACATCAAATGCGCGCTTCCTTATACATATATTATATATATAAAGTTTAAATATAATAAATAAATAAGCCACTTGTTTTGATGAATTATATTTGTTTATATTTAATTTTTTATACAAAAAACATATTGCTAATTTTTATAACTTATACAATGAAATGCAAACATTTTTGCAAAAAAATATATAAGATACGTCAATGCTTCAATCCTAAAAGATCAAAATTTAGTTATCTTTTTCTCGTCGCATCGCTAATGGACAATATAATGGCTCTCCAAATAATACTAACACAACATAAAATATTTTATCTAAACATCACATTGGCAATTATTCTAATCAATAATAATTACATTATTTTATATATAATCACTTAAGTATTTTATATATTACAGCGATATTTACATTTTTCTTTTCCTCCATAATAATGTGTATATATAAAAAACGTACAAAAGTAAAAATATATAACTCCATTCTTTCGAAAGCTTGAGATATGTTGTCAATTAGGAAAAGGCTCATAGAACTGCAGTCTTTTGCTATAAGTTTACTTAATAAGAATTTTAGAGAATGATCGTAATGATCCATATTTTGATTATTTTTGTATATTTACTTCTTATAAAACTTTGATATATTATATTAAACTATGGTATAAAATTCTATTGTAGTTTTTTTAGTTGCATATTATATGGATATTCTTGATAGAAAATGTAAGGAATGTAATAAGTATGCTGCAAAAACGTTTTCGAAATACATTTAAGGAATCTGAGAAAACTTAGATCTCGCTTTTGTTTGCACGTCATAATAACAGGCGCTATATATTGAATTGTGAAAAAAGCTACATATGGAATATTACATATAGTCAATCATCTTTTTTGTAATATACGATCTTACCCTTACTTTTTTGTTGCAAGAAGATATATGTCTTTATAACTTTCATAATACGAAAGTGTAAGCATTTATTTCGAATTCCGTGCTTTTGCTTTCAAGCTGATATACTTGTATATTTTGTAATAGGCTTTCCCAGCTTATTGCACGTTTCGTTGGAATGTCCACAGATACCATACGTTTCATAAATTTATAAAAATCTGCGACTGCGCTCTAGACCGATTCTACACACAAACTTACGTTAAGAGTTAAATGACTTTATCCATTTGACATTAAGCAATCATAGGATGAGAGTAATTAATTTAATGAATACATATTTATATAGTGGAATTATAAATATTTTCACAATATGTATAACAATCAACAATTAAGTTTAATTAAACAATTTTATACGCTTTATGAAACAGAGGAAAACAAAATTAGTTATATATATAATCGATATACATAAAAATTCCATAAATGTAAATGTCTTGAACAATATTAAAAGGAATTGCATAGAAATGCAAAGAAGTGTGCCTTAATTAATGGTAATATTATGCTATCTTGGAAAGGTGTTCATACATCTTTAATTACGAGATTCATGTATCAACTATGCATAGAAAGATCATTAAATATCAAGCGTTTTCTAAGATCTCTAATTACAGCTCGGTAATAATTAATAATAATTAATACCGCCGTTCGAAAAATTTACATTCTAGAAATGTGTAAGTAAATTTCAAATTCATGACAATTGTGAACTTTCAGCACCACTAAGCGACTTGTGCAAAAAGTCAATTCTAATTGGACGTACTAAATTGATATTAGCGTTCGGTTGCAGATTTGTACGCTCGTAACAGAGCATACAAATAAAAAGCTTCCAAAAATTGGGAAAATATCAAATGTATATAATACACATATTATCTAGTTGTGTGTGCGCGCAGTTAATATTTTCAAAAGTATATTCTCAAACTATATATCGATGTTCTCTTTGTTAATTTCGTGTTGTTTTTTTATGTAAAGCTAAATTACAATGAGACTTTAATTCTGTAAATTCATCAAATTACAAGGCAATCTTCGTTCTATAGAATTGAAGCACTTTGAGAGATGCGGATGGATTAGAAATGCAAAAAATTAGAGTTCAAGCTCTTCGGCAGTGCGTGATAGTCTATGATTATCGATACGTCGTCGTTGACTACGTCTCACAGCATCCGCTCTGCGATACGGTTCGGATCTAAGGCCGAGAAGAATATCCTCCAGAGCACCGTTATACACTTCATCTTGCTGCAATAGCTTCTTCTCTTGCACCAATCGCGTTTTGTTCTTCAGTTCGTTTATAACAGCATCCTGACAATACACAATGGAAACATAACATTATGGAAGATGTTTAAAATCACATGACATATGTTATTACTCACAAGAATCACGGCTTTACTGCTACGTAAAGTTTTCAATATATTAAAGTAATATATATACCAGTTTATTAAAAAGTTTGGACAAACGTAAAATATTATTCAAAAGTCGTTTTATCTAATTTTTAATATTTGAGAAAAGAAATCTATCCTATTAATTTTTTATTTATACTTATATTATACTTAGATTGTGTTATTCATTTATGTCATATGATACATGAAGTTTTATACAGTAATAGCAAAAGGAATGTGATGATGGAAGAATTCTCTCAAGCAACATCAATGCGAGCTAAAACATGCTAATGCATATTTTGATGCATTGTTGTTAGTATAGATGTAATGTAAAATATGAGTTTATGTAAAACATATATGTACAGAATATCAATTATAGATATATAAATTCAAATTATTAATTAAAGAGTATAGAATGATATCAAAAATTTTTACTTGGGTTACTCTCTCCAATTATTTCTTCAGTTTTAAGTCTCAAATTCAAATATAGATCTTTTTTTTTTAATTAATTGTTTTTTCTACTGTTTAGTGGACAAAACATCTCCAATATATTAAAAAAAAATATATATATAGACATAGAAAACTTTTATAAACTTCTACAATAGAACCCTGCTATTCTGGAGATCAGTTGTCCTTCCATAAACTGGAATTCCCCTCTTGCATTGCTCTCCCACTAGACATTTGCCATATATATATATAGCTAACATGATCATGCGTAGAATGAAAAAGCGAGTGGAAGGCAGTGCAACAACATTTTCATTCTGCGCATATGCCATTAAAATAGAATGGGTATTATGAAGGATGCCAGAACAACAGAATAGTAGCTTCGTCTCAATGATTCCAGAATATCGAGATTCTGTTGCATATAAAATAAGAAGAAAACCACTTTTCATGACTTTCAATGAAAAGTCTACATGTTGTATATAATGTGATGTATGTGTACAGGTATTAAAAATCATATGTCAATAGGAGAGAAAGTGAGTAAAGACAAACTTACATGTTGTGAATTGTTTATACATTTGTTACGTTCTGAGCTCCAGTTCATTAAGATGGCGGTGTAACAGACTCTTGTTCGAGTTACAGCAAAATTTCGGTGACTTTAAATCCAAATAAATATGTAACAAATAAGAAAACAGATATTCATGAGATGTATAATGCTTAAGGAATGAAATTGCTAAAAAGCCACTCGAGAAATAATCAGAATCGATGTAATTGTTGATAATCCCTGTAACACATGTCATGCTAATTTCACAACATGCAGGAAAATAAATGTTTTTTATATTTATTTCTCTATACTTAAAACAGTTTTAATTTTTATAGATATCGCGAATTTATGTGTATAGATAAAAATATTTATAATATTATGTAATATTTAATAAGATTTCTTTATGAATCATTCTTTATGAATGATTTCTTATGAAAGATTATAATAACTCTCCTTTTAAGGACATATAAGAAATTATTCAATATGATTTACATAGTAATATAATTTAAATTTGAAGTGTAAATAACTCTTTCTTATTTTAAATTTATTATTTTTAATAAAACGGAGTTTGTGAAAGTGTTTATATATCACAGTATATATAATAATGTTATTAAAATACATCTGTAGTTTTCATTTAACAAAAAATAAAAAAAAATATCCATGCAACAAACTGATAAAACCAAGTAAAGAAAGAGTAAGCATAAAGAGAGTTTAGAAATTTTTCTTTGACATGAATTCAAAATAAATTAATTTCTAGAAACAAACAATAATTTATGTAAATTTATTTAGTTACATATATGTATATAAAATTTTTGTTTTTTTTTATATTTTTTACTCAAGTATTATATACAAAAATATTATTCATTAAATTTTTCTTGGATATAAGTTGTGATTATGTGATGTGTGATGAGTATTAATCTTAAATGAATGTGTAGCATTGATGTTGTAGGAGAGAAGTGCAAAGATGAGTAAATGATGCAACATACAATGAGTTTAATAGAAATTGTAATTACTATAGTTATGACAAACAATATTAGTAAGCAGATTCATAAAAGAAAAATGATCTAAAAACGTGATAGTGATATATACATTATACACACAATCTTAACAAAATGTCTTGTGGATAGTTAAACGATAATAATAATAATAATAGTAATAACAATAATAATAATAATAATAATAATAATAATAATATATAACATTTTAAATGTTTCTTAATTTAAAGAAATAAAAAGATTATAGCTTCACAACAGAATTCTTTATTTATCATATATATTTTCTAATTTTCCCGCGCTCTGTTATATTTCCTGCTCTTCAACCTATAATAATACAATATTAATGTGACATAATGCCTGAGTGTACTATGGGAAACATTGCAGTTAAAATAATGCTTTGTACTCAATGTGAGTGCGTAATAGCCCTTATGATAATCAAAATTATGCGCACAAACCACTTTAATTAAGTTTTTATCTTATACAATAGTGCTCCCGTAGAGAGAGAGAGAGAGAGAGAGAGAGAGAGAGAGAGAGAGAGAGCCTCAATAAATTTAATGTGTGCAAAATAATAGTCAATTTGACAGAAAATTGTATAGTGTCAAAGCTCCTGTTTTTTTTTGCATCCATATTAAATTATGACAGCATTAGTAAGAGAAATCATGTAATTTCTTTTTCTTATGATTATGTGCTTTACAAAATATTTTTTATATTAAAAGATAAGAACAATGCAATTTTTGTAGATATACATATTGAAATAAAATGTTTTTGAATTCGTATTTTAAGCATGGCATGCTATATATATGAAGAGAATTTAAGAAAAAAGATAAGTGCTTATACTGATCTCATTCATAATCGTCAATACTAGTTGACGCTTGTATAAATACATAGCGGTAAAGCATTAAAGACGTGCAACATACCTGTTGTTTCTTCTGATTCAATTTATTACGTTTTATGATTTCCTCTGAAGTATTTAAAGCTTCTGCTGCAGCAGCCTCTAATCTACGACGTTGTTCATTTTCTTGATCCGCTGCCTGCAATTTCGTACAATGTTTCATTATTCAATATATGCTATTGTGTTTTTGACAGAATTATGATTCAATGTAATACGAGTTAAAAATTTCGATATCTAGATAAAAGATCACTATTAACATACCTTAAATGCTCTCGCGAATCTGACAAGAAGTGAGAAAAAGGTATTAGCATCAGCTTGTCTCGGACTTTCTCCAAAGAATTCGACACATTCTCGGAAAGCTTCACCGGCAGTGCGTGCGTCAAGTTTCAAACGACGTAATTTTTCCTCAGAATTATTTAAGAAATCGCGCAATACTGTATTGTGCTTTTCTTTGCCGCGCAATTCGTATTCTTTTCGCACAAGATCCATGCCTTTTTCCAGCTCGTGAACGTCGGTTGTTATATTTTCCAGCGAAACTGTTATTAATACACAATTTTACGATATAAATATGCATAAATTGAATAACAGCAAATAGATGTGAAATAGAAATAAAATTTTATATCAAAAACTCAATTGACTTATTTCTACATACTTTACTAACATTCTCGTAATTATAACAAAAAATTTTTTTTATAGCAACCACGTTCTTCTTGAGTACAAATTTCTCATAATCTTATTCAATCTTTAATGACATACGCTTATTATTACACTAAAGTTCTAATAACATTGAAGGTGCTTCAAAATAATATATCCTCTCTTTTAATAATTGAATTTGAAGATTAATATTATACATACGAATAAAGCAAGTATACCTGTTGCAGCCTTGTCGATGTACATCAATTCTGATTCAAAATTGATCAGTTCTGGGAATTTGACTCGTATTGTAGCAACAATATAATGCAAAAGGCACATCCTTTTATCAGTCGATTTCGTATCCAATAATGTATCTAAGCTTTGTAATTTGAAGCCGTACGCAGGGCCTCGTTTGCTACTGTTTAAGTAGTTACCAAAGGCAAGAATAATTTCTAATACTGCTCTTAATTTTTTTGAGCTCTTAACCGAACTGGACGCAGATATCACAGCATGTATTTGTGGTGTAATAAGGTGTAAATTGTCGAAAAAGTTTCCTATGTAGTTCATAATTGACAGCTTGGTAGATATTCTTTCTACTTTACCAAGCTGCATCAAAAATTTATCTTCTTCCGTCAATAAGTTGACATTTTTCTTTTCTATAATATATTCGCGGTAAGCCTTTATCTGAAAAGATATATCATTTATTAGTATCATAAAACAAGTTTTTTTTTAAATAATAATGGTATTTATGTGTGTCGAGTAAGGGCAAGCATACTTCTTGATCTGTAGGTACCATACGTTGCAACAATTCCACATTTTCAAGCGAGAGGACTTTCAAGTCGAGAGCGTTTACCGCCATTATTACTTTCTCCACTGGCATTTCCATTTTGCGACGCGATATGGCTAAAGCGAAAAGAAAACGGGAAAAATTACGATAAACTTGTTTCTACGTCAATAAACGCCATAAGTAAAGTGTATTACTTACCAATATTTCGCAATCGCGTGTGTTCCAAAAGTGATATATTTTCAGGTTTCTTGAATCGTTTACTGGGAAAGCTTTGAAGTCCATCAATCTCACTACTAGCAACCACGTTCTTCTTGAGTACAAATTTCTCATAATCTTATTCAATCTTTAATGACATCCGCTTATTATTACACTAAAGTTCTAATAAGATTGAAGGTGCTTCAAAATAATATATCCTCTCTTTTAATAATTAAATTTGAAGATTAATATTATACATACGAATAAAGCAAGTATACCTGTTGCAGCCTTGTCGATGTACATCAATTCTGATTCAAAATTGATCAGTTCTGGGAATTTGACTCGTATTGTAGCAACAATATAATGCAAAAGGCACATCCTTTTATCAGTCGATTTCGTATCCAATAATGTATCTAAGCTTTGTAATTTGAAGCCGTACGCAGGGCCTCGTTTGCTACTGTTTAAGTAGTTACCAAAGGCAAGAATAATTTCTAATACTGCTCTTAATTTTTTTGAGCTCTTAACCGAACTGGACGCAGATATCACAGCATGTATTTGTGGTGTAATAAGGTGTAAATTGTCGAAAAAGTTTCCTATGTAGTTCATAATTGACAGCTTGGTAGATATTCTTTCTACTTTACCAAGCTGCATCAAAAATTTATCTTCTTCCGTCAATAAGTTGACATTTTTCTTTTCTATAATATATTCGCGGTAAGCCTTTATCTGAAAAGATATATCATTTATTAGTATCATAAAACAAGTTTTTTTTTAAATAATAATGGTATTTATGTGTGTCGAGTAAGGGCAAGCATACTTCTTGATCTGTAGGTACCATACGTTGCAACAATTCCACATTTTCAAGCGAGAGGACTTTCAAGTCGAGAGCATTTACCGCCATTATTACTTTCTCCACTGGCATTTCCATTTTGCGACGCGATATGGCTAAAGCGAAAAGAAAACGGGAGAAATTACGATAAACTTGTTTCTACGTCAATAAACGCCATAAGTAAAGTGTATTACTTACCAATATTTCGCAATCGCGTGTGTTCCAAAAGTGATATATTTTCAGGTTTCTTGAATCGTTTACTGGGAAAGCTTTGAAGTCCATCAATCTCACTACTACCGTTGGCCACGTGCCCACTCATGCCGATCTTAAATCGCTCTTCAAAGTCGGAGAAGTCAATGTAGTTGTGTAGACGATCGTCATCCAGTTCATTGAAGATAGTACCTCGCACTTGATTAGGTTTTAGAGCAATCCAATTAAGCGTAGGAAGTTTGTACTTTGTTTGAACCTGGATGTGTGGAAATACAATTACATAATTAAAGTAGTGATCTGAGAAAAATATAAATGGTAGTTAAATGTATTACTAATAAACTAATACATATATACATACTTTTCGTTTAATAGTCATTGCTCCATCGGGCGCTTGCATCATGCCGGCGGGTGGCGGAGGTATAGGAACAGGTGGCGGTAATTTCTGATCTCCTGGAGAAAATGGCGCCATAGGAGGCGGCGGTGGACATGGCGGCGGGGGTGGAGGTGGCGGCGCAGGAGCCTGTGGAGGCGGTTGATCCGAAATCGGTGATGGTGCCGAGGTAAATATTTCAGATGTGATGTCATTCGAGTTACTTAGAGGACTCGTTGCGATACCGTTTCGTAGAATAACGGCTGAAAGATTAATAAGGATGCATCAAAGATCTTGGTTTATCGCAATTGATTTATTGCAATAATTATATGTATACAAATACAATCAAACTTCCGCATTTTTAATATTTTAATCAATTTCTCGATTCTTAAAAAATAGTATATATGCAAAATAAAAATGTCATAGAATAATATTTCCTTATATATGCGATGGTAGATGTAAAATAGTGGAAAAACAACAAGGAATTGATAAAAAATATAGGGAATAAGAGTAATAAAAATATATAGAAATGTTAAGAATATAGAGATTTGATTGTACTTTGATCTAGAGAATAAAATACCTGATGAGCCTTTCGTAAGCGTATCCGTGAGACTTTCCAACTCGATGATTTTATTTTCCAGAACGCTTTGCCTTCGGGCGGAATCTTGCCTCTGTCTCTTCAAAGCTGTAAGTTCCTCTTCTACTAATCTACGCGCTTCCAAGGCGTCGGCGTATTCTACTTTTAATGCGCCTAATTCAGTCTCCAACTCCGCCAATTTCGCCAACGATTCTCTTTCTAATTCTGCCATACGATCATGCGCCTGTACCAACAATTATTGCAATTAATAAATTAAATGTATATATTTTAATGTAATTATCTCATTATAATATAAGAAATTTACAAATCGAAAGTGGATCAAACTTATATAATCTAGCGTATTTTAAATATAAAAGTAAATATAAAATTGGAGAATTTATAAATTACGCGTTTATATTTCATGGCTTATTTTTTATACATCATGTAATAGCATAGATAAAGCTATATCGCTTACATGACCAAGTTCGTCCTCTAATTCCGCTACTTTCTCTAATGCTGCAGTCTTTGTTTCGCTGTCCTCCATCAAGGCAGCTACGTCAAATACGTTATCCAGGTAAGCCGAGATTTGAACCTAAAAAAATGAGGTATCTCGATTAACTGTCATCATTTTCAAATAATAAACAAAAAAGAGTCATAATAAATTTGTCGCTTTACTTTTTTTTATTTTTCGTTAAATTAATCGAAATTAGTCGAATAAAGATTCAAGATTTGAAATATATATATCCATTTATTATGCCAATTAAGGATCAGCGTTTAATTTTATAACATAAAATATTCAATTTATTCACCTGCAAATCTTCGCTCTCCGTGTGTCTAAGTTTCTCGAGATATTCATCCAATCCAAGTTTCGTAAACTCGTATTGCAAATGTACCCTGAAGTTCATGTCCTCGACCGAATGCACGACAATATTGACAAACTGCATACAGGCGACCATAAATTCTATATGAAAACTATCGTATTGGGTGAAATATGCCATGAGCGTAAAGATATTTTATTTTATTACTCAAAGATATATTTTTCATTAACTAAACAGAGCAATTATTTTCTAGATAAATGTGGAAGTTGGCTTGTAAGTATAAAAACATCCATTTCTATTCTATAGTTTGCTAGAAGTAGAAATCTCGTATGTGTTATTGTTTTTGGTGGATTAATGCGTATCTAATTTATTATGTTTATCTAATAGGCTAAGATATATTTTCCGATTCGTCTCTTTTTTTGGTCTTCTAATCAACTTCTTACCGGTTTGTAATTTTTCCTCAGAGCTTGTGTGAGATTCCAAGAGCCGTTGCTCATGCCGCATCATCAATAGCCTGAAGCTGAGGTAGTCTATCAAGGCATCTAGGCCTTGATTTTCCTCGTCCAAGAACTCTCTTACCCATCTATAACACTATTCAGCTCAGAATACAGCCTTTCGAAAGGATGAGAGCACGAATGAACGAACTCTAATCGTATTAGTACAATTATCTATCAATTATCATGATTAATGATTGAGATGATTGGCTGATTATATAATTATATAACATAAAATAGAAAGTGGACGTATTACAATTTCAATTTTCTTCTTCTTTCTCAATTTAAATGTTAAAAGTTTACAAACGTTCAAACGTTTTTAGTTAGTGTTATTATTCATAATGGCACGCATGCATAATATGCAAACATGAATGTCATCCTTTGCTTCACCCATATTTAAGCGCGCCACGTGTCGGGATCTCCTTTTGACACCAGGACTGTCTTTAAGCTCGTGGAGAGGCGGCCTCAAGCATCCGTTGTTTAACGTTGAGGTATCACCGGTGCTTGCTATGTCAATATTTTTATTAACTATTTTTTAACTACGATAAATCATCAGTCTGCTATAAAAAATAATTTTAAAAAATTTAATTATGTATATATTATTCACATTCTAGTAATTTTTATGTCGCTGTATGTCCTTTAAAATATTTATAATCTTTAATTCAAAGATATTTTATTTTATTACTCAAAGATATATTTTTCATTAACTAAACAGAGCAATTATTTTCTAGATAAATGTGGAAGTTGGCTTGTAAGTATAAAAACATCCATTTCTATTCTATAGTTTGCTAGAAGTAGAAATCTCGTATGTGTTATTGTTTTTGGTGGATTAATGCGTATCTAATTTATTATGTTTATCTAATAGGCTAAGATATATTTTCCGATTCGTCTCTTTTTTTGGTCTTCTAATCAACTTCTTACCGGTTTGTAATTTTTCCTCAGAGCTTGTGTGAGATTCCAAGAGCCGTTGCTCATGCCGCATCATCAATAGCCTGAAGCTGAGGTAGTCTATCAAGGCATCTAGGCCTTGATTTTCCTCGTCCAAGAACTCTCTTACCCATCTATAACACTATTCAGCTCAGAATACAGCCTTTCGAAAGGATGAGAGCACGAATGAACGAACTCTAATCGTATTAGTACAATTATCTATCAATTATCATGATTAATGGTTGAGATGATTGGCTGATTATATAATTATATAACATAAAATAGAAAGTGGACGTATTACAATTTCAATTTTCTTCTTCTTTCTCAATTTAAATGTTAAAAGTTTACAAACGTTTTCAAAAATTTAGTTAGTGTTTATAATACATTTGTCTGACACTATTCGTCCAAAAAACACGTCTAAAGGAAAAGTAAAAGATCCTGTTTCAATTAACAAAGATGATTAGTAGATAAATTTTAAAGACTTTTGGCAAAATAGCAGATGAATGATGAATAATTATTATGACGATTGAACGATTATTAGAGTCGCTTACTCAATGTGATTTGTGCGCAAAGATATTTCCAAATCTCGTAATACTTGGGTCGATGTAGATTCTCCAACCATTTTTCTTTTCTGGAAGAATGTAAGAAAACGATACGACTGTGTAATCATTAGTATCAGTTTGACTGAGACCTTTTGCGAGCGAGAAAAGATGTAGTATAATATAATAATCTTCGAAAAAAAATAAAGAAAAAGATGCGCGTTTATCCGTATTATCTGATTCTCCTCACATGCTATACTGAAATATCAGAATCTCTAGATAAGCCACATTTAATATGTAGTAGATATAATTTGTGTGTGTGTTAAAAATAAACTATTTATATCTCATATTTTCGTTGTATATTTCATGTTAAATGTGATCAACTGATCTGCACATTCTGATATTTCACATATATGTCAACACGATATGTAATTAAAGCACTAAAGATGCAGTTATAATACGGATATATTTTTAAAGTGTTTTTTTTTCGCCGGAAAATTAATTATATCGACATATATTGGAGAGTCGTCACGTACTGTTACAGCTCAATATTTTTAACTCAAATGAGATATCGAGAAATTGATACTTTTATGTTTGCAAGAAGCATGTAAGAGAATCGATTTAAATATGTAAGAAGAAACATATGGTTCCACATTTAAAGAACAAAAATAATCTAGATTTTAAGATAATCTAGATCTCTAAGAAGCCACGTCATCTAAAAAAATGTCGATGTCGCAAGCAATGTATCACTTGTAATCAAAAAAGTATTAATAAACAGTTCTCGATATTTCATCTCAATTAAGAAATATTGACTAGTAACAATTAAGTGACATCAAAATATATTGCGATATATTTGAGGGAAAAAATATTAAAAAAAAACTGAAAAAATAAAAAACAACGTACTCGATGGCTTCGTGATGCTTTGGGGTCCAGATAGGTGCGTAACTTTGCCAAATAATGGGACGGTGGATCCTTAGCTTGTACTCTTTCCTGTAAATATTTCAAATGTTTGAATATAATAAATTTTTCGATTTTTTGTATAAGCAAATTAACTTTGCTTTATTTTTGTTTTAATTGCGGCTAATCAAATGTCAAGAGAAACTCGGCAATATTTCTTCGAAGAATTGAGATTCATTCGCGAAATCGACTTCGTCGCATGTTAATTAATGAATACGAATTATTGTTTCGGAGCTTTTCGAGAATTAGTTTGTAGTCTGCGGCGGCCTTAGCAGTTACATTTAGAGAAGGGAACGCCGCGAATACATGCGTGTGCATCACGAGAAGGGATGCTGCATATTTTTTGCGGGCCGTATCGTATAATAAGCACGGCTTGCATTACATCCGTCTCGTGTTACACATGTGCCCTACAGGCCGGTTCAAACACATTTAGACGAACCATCCATACCCGCGAACTATTCCTTGAGAAGATGCGGCGTTCGTACATTTTCTTAAGATATTCATCTTGTATGTATTTTGTTAAGTAATAAGAGATCACAATGTATCACAAGAATCATTCGTTGCAATCAAAATAAATTTTGATTAAAGCGGATGTGCAGAATTTTGTTATTTCAATACTAACAGCAACACTCTGGTAATAATATAGAAGAAGCTATAATAAGTAAGTGACACTCTCTCTTCTCTGTGCTTTAGCCTACCCACGTTAAATGTTTCTAATATGCATTAAAATTAAAGAATAAATTTCTAAAACTTATATTAGAAAAAAGTAAATATAATAGTATTTTTTTGGTGTTATAAAAATAATTTAAAGTAATCTAGTTTATATATATA
>NW_021849398.1:2926663-2936083 GCF_003651465.1 Formica exsecta
TAACATTGTAGAAATTTTGATGTCGCTGTATGTTTTTTAAAATATTTATAATCTTTAATTCAAAGATATTTTATTTTATTACTCAAAGATATATTTTTCATTAACTAAACAGAGCAATTATTTTCTAGATAAATGTGGAAGTTGGCTTGTAAGTATAAAAACATCCATTTCTATTCTATAGTTTGCTAGAAGTAGAAATCTCGTATGTGTTATTGTTTTTGGTGGATTAATGCGTATCTAATTTATTATGTTTATCTAATAGGCTAAGATATATTTTCCGATTCGTCTCTTTTTTTGGTCTTCTAATCAACTTCTTACCGGTTTGTAATTTTTCCTCAGAGCTTGTGTGAGATTCCAAGAGCCGTTGCTCATGCCGCATCATCAATAGCCTGAAGCTGAGGTAGTCTATCAAGGCATCTAGGCCTTGATTTTCCTCGTCCAAGAACTCTCTTACCCATCTATAACACTATTCAGCTCAGAATACAGCCTTTCGAAAGGATGAGAGCACGAATGAACGAACTCTAATCGTATTAGTACAATTATCTATCAATTATCATGATTAATGGTTGAGATGATTGGCTGATTATATAATTATATAACATAAAATAGAAAGTGGACGTATTACAATTTCAATTTTCTTCTTCTTTCTCAATTTAAATGTTAAAAGTTTACAAACGTTTTCAAAAATTTAGTTAGTGTTTATAATACATTTGTCTGACACTATTCGTCCAAAAAACACGTCTAAAGGAAAAGTAAAAGATCCTGTTTCAATTAACAAAGATGATTAGTAGATAAATTTTAAAGACTTTTGGCAAAATAGCAGATGAATGATGAATAATTATTATGACGATTGAACGATTATTAGAGTCGCTTACTCAATGTGATTTGTGCGCAAAGATATTTCCAAATCTCGTAATACTTGGGTCGATGTAGATTCTCCAACCATTTTTCTTTTCTGGAAGAATGTAAGAAAACGATACGACTGTGTAATCATTAGTATCAGTTTGACTGAGAACCTTTTGCGAGCGAGAAAAGATGTAGTATAATATAATAATCTTCGAAAAAAAATAAAGAAAAAGATGCGCGTTTATCCGTATTATCTGATTCTCCTCACATGCTATACTGAAATATCAGAATCTCTAGATAAGCCACATTTAATATGTAGTAGATATAATTTGTGTGTGTGTTAAAAATAAACTATTTATATCTCATATTTTCGTTGTATATTTCATGTTAAATGTGGTCAACTGATCTGCACATTCTGATATTTCACATATATGTCAACAAGATATGTAATTAAAGCACTAAAGATGCAGTTATAATACGGATATATTTTTAAAGTGTTTCTTTTTCGTCGAAAAATTAATTATATCGACATATATTGGAGAGTCGTCACGTACTGTTACAGCTCAATATTTTTAACTCAAATGAGATATCGAGAAATTGATACTTTTATGTTTGCAAGAAGCATGTAAGAGAATCGATTTAAATATGTAAGAAGAAACATATGGTTCCACATTTAAAGAACAAAAATAATCTAGATTTTAAGATAATCTAGATCTCTAAGAAGCCACGTCATCTAAAAAAATGTCGATGTCGCAAGCAATGTATCACTTGTAATCAAAAAAGTATTAATAAACAGTTCTCGATATTTCATCTCAATTAAGAAATATTGACTAGTAACAATTAAGTGACATCAAAATATATTGCGATATATTTGAGGGAAAAAATATTAAAAAAAAACTGAAAAAATAAAAAACAACGTACTCGATGGCTTCGTGATGCTTTGGGGTCCAGATAGGTGCGTAACTTTGCCAAATAATGGGACGGTGGATCCTTAGCTTGTACTCTTTCCTGTAAATATTTCAAATGTTTGAATATAATAAATTTTTCGATTTTTTGTATAAGCAAATTAACTTTGCTTTATTTTTGTTTTAATTGCGGCTAATCAAATGTCAAGAGAAACTCGGCAATATTTCTTCGAAGAATTGAGATTCATTCGCGAAATCGACTTCGTCGCATGTTAATTAATGAATACGAATTATTGTTTCGGAGCTTTTCGAGAATTAGTTTGTAGTCTGCGGCGGCCTTAGCAGTTACATTTAGAGAAGGGAACGCCGCGAATACATGCGTGTGCATCACGAGAAGGGATGCTGCATATTTTTTGCGGGTCGTATCGTATAATAAGCACGGCTTGCATTACATCCGTCTCGTGTTACACATGTGCCCTACAGGCCGGTTCAAACACATTTAGACGAACCATCCATACCCGCGAACTATTCCTTGAGAAGATGCGGCGTTCGTACATTTTCTTAAGATATTCATCTTGTATGTATTTTGTTAAGTAATAAGAGATCACAATGTATCACAAGAATCATTCGTTGCAATCAAAATAAATTTTGATTAAAGCGGATGTGCAGAATTTTGTTATTTCAATACTAACAGCAACACTCTGGTAATAATATAGAAGAAGCTATAATAAGTAAGTGACACTCTCTCTTCTCTGTGCTTTAGCCTACCCACGTTAAATGTTTCTAATATGCATTAAAATTAAAGAATAAATTTCTAAAACTTATATTAGAAAAAAGTAAATATAATAGTATTTTTTTGGTGTTATAAAAATAATTTAAAGTAATCTAGTTTATATATATATATATATTGTAAGTTTTAAAAATTACTGAATGTATTTCCTTCGTGTAAGCCTTAAACCGTATCCAGACTTGTGTCATATCACTGTATCATATGATCGCCTCTTATCATATACGGATACGGATATACTGGTTATGATGATATGTCAAGGTCTTGTTTTCAACACATATCCGTATCCTGCATCTGTATTTTTTTTTTGTTTTCCATCTAATACGTCCGTATCTTTAGCTCCTGCCTCCACGTTGCCTGCTGTGGAGACAATGTCTTTCTTTGTACAATTAGCTACTGCTAGCTACATTTTTCTTCATTATTCATTGAAGAAGAAAATGAAAATCACCATGAAATGAAATCATGGCAGTGGCAGATAAAAACAGTTTTTGCGAAGTGTATAGTGGCTCAAGTTTATTACACGACTTAAAGTTTCAATCTGTTAGTGGACAGTACAAAAACTTCACAAAGATGTCGTTCGCTGAATTTTACCTGATAAATTTGGTGGGAAAGCAGATTTTCAAAAAAGACACCATATATAGGAAAGCCTGCAAAAAAAGGTTAGCCATAACTTTTCGCTTTTTGGCAACTGGCGATTCTTATGCAAGCTACAGTACCTGTTTAAAGTCTTCAAACAATCAGTGAAATCGTCCCCGAAGTTTGTTCTGCTCTTGTTGATAAACTTAAGCATTACATTCAGGTATGTAATTAAAATATAGTGAAATATTTTTAATACTTTATTTTACATTTTTTTAATAACTACAGTACGAAAAGTTTAAGATACAGACTCGAACAAAAATTAATTTGTTGAAAATTATGTAATTAAATGTGAAAACATTGACTCAATAAATTTTTCGAAATTGTTAATGAAGTTCATACTCAAAATGTTCAATTTTCAAAAATATAAAATAGATAAGCATGTATTTATAGCAGCTCGGTAATGTTAAAGCTGTCTTCTGATGACATGGCACTGGCTGGAGAAAAAATGCTAAAAGCATTTACAGGCTCAAAGGGTAGTAGCATAAGGACTACATTGAGAAGACAGATGACTTGTCTCAGGTGCAGAATTATTTGTCTGGTGTGTGGCTGGCATTTGTTCTCGTAGAAAATAATTGCACGTAGATGGAAGATTGTAAAACCCTCTGTTTGCCTTTACAAACAGCTCCATAATATCACTTTCCAGATTTGTTCTCACATTTTCACTAAATTTCCTTAATTTGGCCGCAATCAAATTTCCAAAGTGTTGGCAATCATCTTGTATAGCCTGACTGCTTGTTTGAAGAATTTCAAAAGTTTTGTCGATGCGTTTATCTTCCATTGTAGTCTTTCTCTTGCCTAGAATTACAGAAGATGGTGGCGTTTGACTCGGAGCAATTTTTTTCGAAATATTTACAGTGTTAAAAGTCAGGCGGGTGGTGTTTTTGTCCAAGAGAAACTTTAAGCTGTCAAATGCAAACCATGTACTCTTGTAAACCTCGTCTGCACCTGTAAATAAAATATGATAACAAATTAATTATTGATTTGTGAAAAGTTATTAAAATATAGCGATAAATATATATAATATTACTTAGCTAAATAAACTTTCTTCATGAGTCATATAAAATTTATGAGGTCAACAAAATAAAATTTTTCTATTAATATTAAAATATTTTTTAAAAATATTGTTCATAGAGGATATCTCTCACACTGAGTGATGTGAATTAAAAAGATACGAATTGATATCGATTTCCCAGTCGAATGATTTATTTCATTCACGGAATAAACGTTCATTCATGGAATAAATTTTAATCATTAAATCATTTGACTGGAAAATCGAAACCGATTCCTACATTCTAAAACTGTTTTTTACAAAAAAAAAATTGCGTTTTTCAAGTACTTACTTTTTCCCATTCCCATGCTCTTTTTCATCTTCAGTTTCTCTCTTCTTAAAGCAGAAAGAAGATATACCATTTTCTTTTTGCAATGCTCGACCGATCTTCCAGTGTCACGCGCGATTTCCTCCCAAGCATCATTTTTCTTTAAGCGATTAAAATGATACGGATCCTTTGGATTCCAAAGAATGCTATTTTGTTTATAACAATTTATTAATTCCATCACTTTTTCTTGTGACCACTCCATTGCGACCAGACATGAAGCGACCGCTAGGCACGAAGCAATATGACTGAATAAAACGAGCCATGCTACGTCAGATCGAGGCAGAAGGCAGAACCTGCGTATCGCCTTGATACGAAGATACGATACGCAGACACGATACGGCACCCCGTCCACACTTGGCTGATCATGATACGCAATCATGATACGATACAGTGATACAACACAAATCTGGATGCGGTTTTATATTCAATTTAATATCTGACTGTTATAAGTAAAGTTATCCAAATGAATAGAAATATTTGATTTTTAAGAGATTTTATGTTTTTTGAAACAATTATATAAAAATAATATTGTATAAGATAATTCATAACTTATAAAGATTTATTATAATAATTTTTCAAGTACTTTTTAAATTATAATTAAATCTATTTTGATGTAAGGATCGTATGTTCGTATTTAAAAATTATTCCGAAAAATATTACGTAATATTTTGCTTTGTTTGAAAGAATGGGTAAGTGAAAGTATGAAATAACAGGTCATATAACAGAAGACGATAAGTGCAAGCCGTGAACCCGCATCCGCACTGCAGAGTACTGGGATTAATCAAGAGATGAGGCAAACGGATAAAAATTCTGGAAGTATCGAAAGGAAGGCAGAGATATAAATTAATAATAAATTCATGCAATTTCTTATCGTTAGCCGAATCGATTATGTCATCTGCCGCTCAATCCGTCGCAATTTAAACGTCATGGTTACTTTCGCGAGATCGACGGTATTCTACGATTGAATTTTATTAATAAGTTTCATAGACAGACAGACTAATAATTTTCTGATAAGCATTGTTTGTAAGCCACTTTCTTTGACTCCTTAAAAATAAAATAAAAACGGTAAAATTGAAAAAATTACTTAAAAATTAAAAGCCCGAACTATTGTATATATTAAATTAGCGTAAAAATTGCTTATTATTATTAGTATCTTATAAACCGATCTTTGGGAGAGGGATTTTTAAACAATATATTCTAAAATTATTTTAAATATATATACGCACTTGGTCGCATATGATGTCCCATTTCTTCTCATTGTCGTACTGCTTCAAAAGCTTCGCCTTGTCCGGTGGCAAATCCATAGAAGCCTGCAACACAAAAAGCGACATACCGTTTTAATATCCATCTGGTTACAAATTCTGTTTTCTCAATTTTACATACGCAGAGTGTAACGCAAAAAATCATGACTATTTGCGCAAGATAACTAAGCAGTGCGTAGTGTATGAAAAGAATTAATAAAAAACTAAACAATTAAAAAAAGATTTTAAATGAGAAATAAAATGTAGGTCTGTAATTGAGGAATTTTGTTTTAGATATTTTGGTTATTTAATCCTGTCCATCGCAATACTGGAAACAGCTTACGTCGATAGTTATCATCATCTTAATTATATACAATTAAGAAATTCTTAAAAGCACATCACACACAACATAGCAGAAAAAATACATTTTTTTAAATAAAGTAAAACAAATTTAAGTTTCAAAACTAACACTTTAAAAAAAATTCCTTGCATACTCTTTTCTTAAAGTCTGTTTAAATGTCTTCCTTTAAAATAAAAAGCAATATATTCGAAGATAAGAAAATAAGATATAATTAAACATATATGTATATATATACAGTATGTTAAAAAAAAGGTCAGATTTTTGAGGTAGATAGTATTCATCAGAATAAATATAAAACTTCTAATAAGCATAAGTTTATTTTTAAAATACGTAATGCTTTTATTGAACTCTGTATATATATGTGTATCATTGTAATTCGTTTATCAAATACCTCGTTTGTCAATAAATTTTTGCAAAAACCGACTACTATAGATTTTATTCACATTAATTTATTAAAAATTAACATTTAAATATTTATATAATAAATATAAAAACATTTTACTTTTTTAATAAACTTTTATTAAGTCTCAACAATCCAACAATTTGTAATTAATTATCATTGTTTGATTCACTAATGATGATGCGATTAAAATAGCGATTTATTTGTGAAGAAAATACGTAAGCTATTATGATCTAACGTAAAGCGGGTATGGTAAACGAATAATCATCAGAGAGCGGATGCCGGAAGCCACGATCGCATGACATCATCATACATACGCACACGCATACGAAAATCTTGTTAAATAGCTAAATCCTATGATAATATGACAAACATATTTTATATATGAATAGTATTAACTGCGAATTATATACTTCGAAACAAATTTTTGAGAACAATCTCATGAATGTACTGCAATAAAACACGTTATTATTGCAATATGATTAAATAAACAGATGATAGATAATTGCCACGAGTAATTTCATATGTAAAGGATATGCACATATCTAACTTTCTGCTATATGAGAAAGATATAAGATTGCGGAATCTTCGAATACATAATCGCGCGATCATCACCTTGCTCGACAAACTTTTGCCTGATCTCCTTGGAGAAAGCTAACACGCACGTTCTCCTTCGGTGACCAGGATGAGTTACTATTTCTAGCAACGTAACACGATTTCTGTTTCCGTTTTATGGCAATGGCTACCGTCGCGCTGCAATTCTGTCGCATTAGCATAATATTTGTTCTTGAATTATTTCTACTCAACTGGAGCGAATAATTCTCTCTTTCATTTCTCGGATGTGTAAGAAAAACACGGTAATGCAAGCTTTCTTCTGAGAAACTACGAAGAAATAAAAACGATTGAAACGACTATTAATTTTATTGCCAATAGCATAATATTTCCACTTTGCATTTGAAAAAATTTTTTTACACTTCTAAGCCATATCCAGTTAATTAAAATAAGAGCGATATATTTTACGCGCAAAAAAATAAAAAAAAGATCCTAAAAAAAATTATTTTTTAAATAATGTAAAATATATTTAAAAAAATACTCCTTTTTAAAATTGTATCGTATAAACATCTTAAACACTTTATACATACACAGCTTCTTCAGAGAAATGCTATAATCTTTCGATTATCGTAACATATATGATAAATCTTCTCTCTCAGAAAAGAATACGAAGTATAATGTATTTCCAATCTTTTCTATACTGCAAGTCATTCATGTTGTGCTAGCATTCTTGTTTAATCAAAATTCAAAAGCATTTGATTTTTAATTTTGTCCCATATATAAATATATTTAGAAGTAAATAATGTGTATGGTACACTTTATATTAATATTTAATATATTTTGGGGTCTTAATTATAATCCAAAAGTAATCACGCGTAATATTTCGTAAATTTAAATCTTAATAACTTGATAATATCTTAAAATTTAAGATACATCCATAAAAAATTATATTTTTTGTATGTAATTCTATTCATTAATAGAATCGCGAAATTTCTTTGTTATTAATAAGTGATTGGATATTACTCTTGTGTCTCTCTCATATTATTTAAAATTGTTTAGGTAATTATCATTCCTTTAACATAATTTAACGATTCGAAAAGTTGATAATTAAATTTTATAAATTAATAATAATTAATAATAATAATTATAATATTATAAGAGCCAGATTATAAAAGCGTATTATGTCAATAGTAAAAGAGCTTTAACATTTTCCCTATCAAGGAAATTCTTTGCTCTTTACAAACTAAAGAGCTTTCTATTGTATCTGACGCTTTTATAATCTGGCTCTTTACAAGTCCTGAAAGCAACGCGAAATGACTTAATAAATACTGTAAGACTACTTTAAGAGCACTTAAGAAAGCAAACAAGTGCTAAAAGCAAGTCATGCTAGTATGTATACAGAGAGTTATATAATCGATAATTCCGAATGACGTGACGAAAAGTGTTTTTAATAGTCAAGTTATCGACATCGACTTCGTGATGAAGTTCTACGTAAGATATATAAGATAAAGCATAAAGAAAATCTAAGCTGTATACTAAAATATTGATCTTCATAGCTCTTATTAACTTATTTCAAGCTATTATATATTTTCAAATATGCCTTATAAAAAGACTTCTACATAGATTGGCGATATATTGCCAAATGAATCGTCACTAGTTAGCAGCAAATTAGTCTCATAAATAACGAAACTGGCATTACAAAAAATTCTTGAATTACGTTTGTGTCTCATATAATGTTACATTATATTTTACCAATGTAATGGAATATCATGTAACTATTTATTTATCATGATTCATTGCATCGTCGCAATCACCTTGTTTATCGAAGGAATGTACCCATCTGATGTTTATCGGTCTTGAATTTAGGAGATCAGTTTGAAAAAATTATTGAGTTTTTTCTTAGAAAATATATATTAATAGAATTATATATATATATATATATATATCATATCATATCATATCATATCATATCGTATCGTATCATATGTATACGTAAAATAATCAACTTCTGTATTTCGCTAAAAACATAAGCATTTGCTGACAGTTTTATAAAGCTTGATCACATAGAATATATTTGTAAGGTAACAAGATAAAAAAAAAAAGAATTAAATTATAAGCATATTTCAGGTAACATGACAATATCTTACACATACTAATAAGAATTTTATTAAATAAAAGATAAAAATAATTAATTTTTAAATACGTTCTTGTAGATGCCGTGCCTCACTGCGGTGTAAACGAGGTATTCAACAGCTGTGGTTCGTCGTGCCCAAGCACTTGCCAAAATCCAGTTCCCCCTGTCTGTACATTGGT
>NW_021849398.1:2937031-2943529 GCF_003651465.1 Formica exsecta
TACGACGCGGCAATCATTGGTTTCGCTTCGCTGCAATGCGCTTTCGCTTTCAGCGTGACAGAGATATGAATCTTCAATTGTGCAAAATGTTACTTCAAAAAATATTCATCGTGACGAATCAAAACAGCGCGAGTTAAGATATATATATATATAAATAATCTGATAATTAAATAATATGGCAAAATAAATCAAAGTCTACATCTATACAGTACTATTTGAATAGCGAGGTGTTACTCCGTTTTCAGAGATTTATTTAATCGAATAAAATAAAATATTTAAAATGACAATTGCTGTACACTCTATGCATACTCCTGCACGCGCGCAAGTTCTATATAATCCCATATAAAATTTACGTAAAAAAAATCAATAATCCCGAGAAACGATTTCCCTTTCACAGTTAACGCAGACTCGCTACTAGACGATTATCCACTTTCAGGAAAAATGGGTCGGTGGTAAATGCGTAGATGAGACCAGACTAAATTCCTAGTATTATATGCTACGTTGCGTTGATATAATGCAGCGAGTGTTTTCGGGTCAACAGTCATTGGAAACGGGGCTACAGTAGCGATTAGAAATAAGCGTCATATAGTAGTACGTGCAAACATTTTAAACGACAACGATGAATAAAATCGCTTTGTACGGTAACTACGTTAAATACAGCACTTTTGTATATTTATACGCGCAAATAAATCTATGTAATTAATCTATATAATTTTACAGAATACAATTAACAGCAAAATATATATCTCTCGTATTATCAGCACCTTTGTTCTGAAAAAGTAGCTTTTTGTAAAATTAAAAGCCAATTTTCTCTTATTGTTAAACAAAATATTGTGCTAAGGAAGAGAGAAAATTGTCATTTATATTATTATTTATTACAATTAAATATATTTCAATATTTGAACAAGATTAAAGTCTGTTCGACACATGACCAAAAGCAATTTTGTATATCTGCGCTCATAACGGCATATCTGAGAATATATACAAGAGAATGTGTGGGAAGATTTCCTATGCAATAAATCATCAAGGCATCAGCGAATGAATGTGTGGCCAATTGTTGTAATACGTATAAAGTTAGATGGGATTTATGGTCAGGAAGTCTTTCTGTGTCGACGGCCTCCTCGTCCGGAAGAAAGCTCGTGTTTTACGGCTATTCGTTTGGTTACATTTTACGAATAAAATCCGATAAAAGCCATCATATAAGCATGCTAGCAAAGGAGAGTTAATATATTCAACGTAATTGCACGTTTGAGATTTTTCGACAAGTTCTGATCGATTTATGTATGTATCATATGTAATCATTCGCGCGATCGTAATATCGCGAACATTATCTTCGTACGAAATATGTGAATACATACGCGAAGAAAATTAAAGTATGGAAAACATTCAAGTTTTTTTATCTTTTCGATATTAAATTACAATGTACAAATTTTCGAAAAAAGAATATTACGCTTTTTTTCGAATAATAGTTTTAGTATTAACTCCATGAATATAACAAATGTCTCCATATAATTTACGTATAGACAAAAATACTTTTGCGTTTAAAAAAGAGATATAAAAAAAACTCTTAATTTTTACGCTCAAAGTAATATTGCAAGAAATATCGCGATTTTTATATATTATCATTTATAAAAACTAAATGGCGCATTTTATAATATTTTATATAACACATACACACTTTATAATATTCTAATAATATGCTGTGAGCAGCTTTCATTTAGATATTATCAGTGCATTATTTCATATTAATAAAAGCCTGTCATGGTTGAGTGACGCTTGACAGTTAAGATATTAATAGTGTGTAATTTTAATTTAATTAATTTTGAAAAAACGGAGAACTAAAGTTAATATGTAGACTTAACATATAATATGTAGTCTTTGCCGAGACTAATCAATCGCACGCGACTTTCCCTTCGGAAAGATTCATACTCAAGTTAGCCGGTTTGGTATTTCTTTGCCCATTTGTTTTCCGAACAACAATCGATGCCTAAAGGCGTGTGTATCTCTTTCGTCGCGTATTACATGAATGTACTCGTGCGTGTGCTGTCGAGTAGACGTTGCATATATGTACACGTGTACGCGCGTGCGAAAGCAAATCTACCGTGAATGCAATTAGGCATGCACGGACAAAAGGATGTAAAAGATTTGCACTTGTGCCTCTGGAGGTTTTCGACAGCACACACACACAAAAAGCTTAACTCAAAAATATTTAAATAATTGAATATACACACATATGGTCATAATAAATAGTTTTTAGCGTTAATATTATTCATCAGATTGACGACTTCCTGTAAATAATTCAGCAGAATTTTTTTCCCGATTTTTTTATATCAAACTTTGATATGCAAGATGATATTAAGCTGTTGTTATTCCACATTTAAAAATAATTTCTTTGAGGTCGGGCATTTATATATAATAATAATTCTTATTAACTCATAAAAAAATTGAAAAAAAGTACAAGTTAAACAGATATATAAAACATGATTATATATATCCCACATATAATTTCAAAAAGATTTATTTTTTGAGAAAACGATTTTTAATTCAATAAAACTTTAATGGAATATATCTATAAAAAATAAATAAATATATATATATATATATATATATATATTTTCGTTGAAAAAGGAAAGAGGGTAATAAAATAATTAATTAAAAACACATTTTTATGCAAACGAAAATAAAATATTTTATTTTTGGCAGAATCTCATAGAATACCAACATTTGTTGCACGGGTAAGGAAAACTGCCAAAAACCTCACCAGTATTCATACAAAAATACAAAAAATAAAAATATTTATTTATAAAAATGAACATAAATAAAATTTATCAAATATAAAAACATTATCTTAAAATTATCCTCATGCAGCCATGCATTTTGAAAGTCTCTAACTTTCGGTCGTTTAATTGCTCCTTTTCTTTGCGCATGCATTATTTATAAATATACTTATCTACTCACCTTAACCTAGCCTGTCCTTATTGCCGGGCCCGCCAAGACTTTCGCGCCCAAACACTACTCCTCTTATATACACCGCTGCTTCGGCTGCCATCTACCACGCATGCGCGAGAAAACCCGGCCCGAACAACAACACTGCAATCGGTACGTTCGCGCGAGAGGAAATCTTCCTATTGGTTATCGTACTCCGCCATAATGATTCCACAGTTGATGCATAGTTTATGACCGAGAATTTATTTCTCAGCGTTGAGCGTTGATAACCCTGAAGCCAGAGCTTCGCACCGTCACCGCAAGGGTCTCCAAAACTCCAAAATCAGTTCGGAGTTTGCCCGTCACTTGCCGACCTTCAAACATGGCGATTTGTGCGGTAAATTCGGCGAGTCGCGCCCCGTCGGGATGTTTTTGCATCGCGTTCGCATAGTGAGTGACGTTTGTTGACGCGGATACGAATGCAACCTGAGGCTTGTGCGACATTATCGGTACGTTAGAGAGAAAAGAGAGACATCGAGTCCCTCGCACGTGACGAATGCGATAACGCAACGCAACGCAACGCGCTGCGATGTCTGTGAGCTACGCTAGGATGAAATCCTGTCACGAAGTCTTGTCGTCGTCGTCGTCGTCGACATCGTCGACATCGACGACGCTGAACAACGCGATCAGACGAGCCGGCGATGAGGAGGACTGGCAAATGCAATTGGCATTCTGTAAGCCTCGTCACAATACCACGATCGAGAGCGTGAATTGTATCAGTCAGACTTGGCGGATGAAGGAGCGGGTACGTATACATAGACATTGCGATTACAATTTGTTGCGACGAGGCCAGATGAGATCACGATAAACGCTATCTAGCGCGATGATCTAGGAGAGGCGAGAGCGTTGCTTCTCGACGATTCGCGCGAACGAATCCATATGATCGCGCACGTGTTTTTTTTTTTTTTTAGATGAAAACCGTGAGCGTCGCTTTGGTGTTATGCCTGAACGTCGGCGTAGACCCTCCGGACATCGTCAAGACACAGCCCTGCGCTCGTCTCGAATGCTGGATAGGTGACTAAACTAAACTAATCCCGCGCGTTTGTTTAGCTGATCTTTTCTCTCTTTCACTACTCGCAGTTATGTAATTCCGATTTTGAGGTTAGATTAGACATGTGTACTACGCCGGAGTGACTGCCATGACCCATGACTCGATTGTTTTCAATGTATGGAGCAGCAATATTTTCACGAAAGTTTTCCAACTGATTGTTCAATCTTCGGACGATTTTTTCGAATTTGGGGGACCGAAATAGTTTTGCGATTCAATTTTAATATTTTGTCATTAAAGAACTTTTTCGAAATAGTAAGGAGTAGAATGTAAAGTAATTTGGCAAAAAGAGTTGAAAGAATGCTGTTATGTTAGCACAATGACAGACAATTTTGTATTTAATATTTTAACTTGTACTAGAATATTGAAAAATGCACTTTACATATATACTATTATTTTTTTATGCCGAATATTATATAATAAACTCCAAAATTAAAATTAGAAATGCCTTTGGCAATGTGTATAAAGTATAATCATTATGTATATAAACATAATATTTTTAATCTATAGAATTACATAGTTTAAGACAGTCTTTCAGCATAGAATATTTCCTTTTTTTGCTTTGAAGATAAATTTACAACAAATTTACACCTAACGATGTCAAATACGAATATAGAATTTTTAAAACAAATATCTTTCCAGATCCTTTATCGGTGAGTCCTCAAAAAGCTCTTGAGACTATAGGTTCAAATTTGCAAAAGCAATACGAACGATGGCAACCAAGAGCTCGCTACAAACAAAGTTTAGATCCAACTGTTGAAGAAGTTAAAAAATTATGTACGTCCTTAAGGCGAAATGCTAAAGAAGAGAGAGTTTTGTTTCATTACAATGGCCACGGTGTGCCCAAACCTACCACTAATGGTGAAATATGGGTATTTAATAGGGTTAGTATAGAGTTAATACAAGAATTATGTTTACTGTATCTATATAATATCTATATCAACGATGATCTACTTTTACAGACATATACACAGTACATTCCATTGTCGGTGTATGACTTACAGACTTGGATGGGTGCACCTAGTATTTATGTATACGATTGTTCCAATGCAGGCATTATTGTAGAATCTTTTCAGCAATTTGCCGACCAACATGAAAAGGAATACGAGGTAAAAATGTGTGAATTTTGTTTGAAGATTTTAAATGCTAATCAATTAATGTTTATGTAATTTTACCGATTGTTCTTTACAGATGGAAAAACAGCAAAATCGCGTAACCGGTATGACGTGCCCCGCAGCGCCGTGTTATAAAAATTGCATTCAATTAGCAGCGTGCGCTGCTAATCAGATTTTGCCTATGAACCCGAATCTACCTGCAGATATATTTACATCATGCCTTACTACTCCCATAAAAATTGCAATACGCTGGTAAGTATTTGGCATACAAGCAAAAAAAGGAATATTTGTGTATGTACATTCTATATGTTATATACATATATATTTTTTTCTTCTTTTGCACAGGTTTGCGATGCAACCTACATCTAAATTAGTTCCCAACATATCGCTTGATCTTATTGACAAGTAAGACTATATCACATTATTAAATGCTATATCTTTTAGCAAGTTGTACAAATATCTGTTTGTATATATTTTAGAATTCCTGGTCAATTGACTGATAGGAGAACAATGTTAGGCGAGCTTAATTGGGTATTTACAGCTATTACCGACACAATAGCATGGAATACTCTGCCAAGAGGTAAAAAGTTATATATATATATATATACATGTATATATGTTTGTTAATACAAACTAAAGAGACAGATGAAGTAATTGTAAGAGTTTTATTGTCTTATAGATCTGTTCCAAAGATTATTCAGACAAGACCTATTAGTTGCTAGTCTCTTTAGAAATTTTTTATTGGCGGAAAGAATACTTCGTTCTTACGATTGCACGCCAGTCTCTTCCCCAAAATTGCCACCGACTTATCAGGTAAATTAATCAGTAATCCATTTATTGTATAAAAGAAATTCTTTATTATAATGTGCAAATGTGTTTAAATTTTGAGTAACTATTTTGCTTATTCTTAAATTTGGAATAAAAAAGATCAAAATTTCTATTTTCCTAGCATCGTATGTGGCAAGCTTGGGACATGGCGCTTGATCTGTGTTTGGCACAATTGCCAATAGTTTTGGAAAACGAAGATCGATATGTGCATTCATCATTCTTTGAAGATCAACTTACAGCTTTCCAAGTATGGCTCAATTTAGGATCGAAAAATCGCAGTCCGCCCGAACAGCTTCCAATCGTTCTCCAAGTATTATTGAGTCAAGTTCATAGACTGAGAGCATTAGAGCTCTTGGGACGTTTTCTTGATCTCGGTCCATGGGCTGTGAATCTAGCACTTAGTGTCGGCATCTTTCCATATGTGTTAAAATTATTACAAAGCAACGCCAGGGAACTTCGTCCCTTGCTCGTCTTTATATGGGCAAAGATTCTAGCAGTGGATAATGTGAGTCTTCTCTATGC
>NW_021849398.1:2949371-2956162 GCF_003651465.1 Formica exsecta
TATGAAAATAAATAATATTTAGAGTTAAATTTTAAAAAATATGATAGTACTTAAAAAGAGAGACTGAATTTGCAATAATTTGGTAACATTATTTACATGCTATGTTATTATAGTTGAGTTTCTACGCGTCTATACAACAATAATTCACTTTTATTATTAAATAATAACAATAAAATATCAATAAAATCAACAAAATCAAGAAGATAATAGCAGAAAATACACAAAGGCGAAAAACTGATTCGGAATACGGTTAATATTCATATAATGTAATTATTAATGACCAAATTATCGTGCCAACTGGTTATATTTGCACAAAGAAACGGGATCCGCTTGCAAAATACATTCACAAATACGTTTTAGTTGTGAACGAAAGCGAATGAATGAATGGTCATTGAAAGCTGAGTTTACATCTTTGTCAGATATCCCAGCCATTGTGGAAGTATAGAATATCCCATTAGAGGTAATCCGATATCTATAGTATTATAGAATGCAATTACGCGGTGAAAAGCAGTTTCAATGGAGTGCGCGAGTATAAAAAAAAGATACGCGACTCTTTCTATGTTTCTTATTTTTACATGATGTTACTGATTTAAAACACCAAATTTAAAATTTATTTAGAAGGTTAAAACGGGAAGCAATTTTCCTTCTGAAGTATGTGTATGTGTTCGCGGATGTTGCTCTTCGTGCATTTCGAGACAACATTGGAAAATCTTTCTTTCGTTTTCCTTGCAAAGCTGTTGGTTTCTTCGGGAAATTTTGTTTTAAATAATAGCGAAACACTTGGCTATATGTAATTTATCTCTTTATGGCACGCGTCACCGCGAAAAAAGAAACTTTAATATTCATTTCCCTTACACATCAGAAACGATATGTAAATGTGTTTATTAACGTATAATATCTCTAAAACAATAAATTTAATATATATCTAATCAATATATTGAACGATTTGTATGAATATCGCAAAGAGAGCAAATACAAGAGATTTTAACATGGCAATAAATATTTGAAGACATTAAGTAGGGAATCGGCGACGTAATTTTATTTCAACATCCATACACACCCCGTCTCTTTGAATATCAAATTACCTCGACACCCGAGTGGTCATATCGGCAATAAAATGACATCTTAACGGCGTGAAGAACGAAAGTAATCTTTATTGGTAGGTTCGCCGGGGTTACCAGCGGACTACCGCTCGTTACACGGGCATTGACCTTCGTAGCTAACAAGAGAGAGCTCTCAACTTGTGACGTTAATCAATGTATGTTCGGTGAAAGGGTAAATTTTTCGAACTCACGAATCATCCCGTGCAATATGCAGATTTTCACATATCGCTTTTTTCTCGTTTGTTTGCTCCTTACTCGGCTATCGAAGATTGGTCGAATTTTATTTCACGTCGAGCGAGAGAAAAATGACTTCGCGTGAAGTTTATGTCTATATTCATGCCGATATATAACGGATATTTATTCTGATAGATTCTTTTGATATACCAGAAGTACACATAAAGCTCTATGATTTGCTCCATGTTGTATACAGATCCTTTCACGAAAAACATATATTATTTTAATTGTACACTGCGCTACTTATGACACTTAAACATTTTATTCGAAAGCATAAGGAATATATAAAATAAAAGATAGTTTTATCAAGTTACACGGTACGATATAATGCCAAATTAAAAAAATATTGTAAATTCTATATACACAGTGAGGTTAAAAATGATTTTTAATTACTAGTTTATCTCTGCACGATGTTTATCTTCGATATTATTAAGTTTTCTCTTTCCTCTCTTGAGGCTAGTAAATTGAATATGTCGAAGAATCAGTAATTCTAGGAGAAAGCGCGAGATTTCTGTCCTATAAATGCAATTGTTAAAATACTTCAAATAACAGGGATTGAATTCAACTATGGGGTACGACGCGGCAATCATTGGTTTCGCTTCGCTGCAATGCGCTTTCGCTTTCAGCGTGACAGAGATACGAATCTTCAATTGTGCAAAATGTTACTTCAAAAAATATTCATCGTGACGAATCAAAACAGCGCGAGTTAAGATATATATATATATAAATAATCTGATAATTAAATAATATGGCAAAATAAATCAAAGTCTACATCTATACAGTACTATTTGAATAGCGAAGTGTCACTCCGTTTTCAGAGATTTATTTAATCGAATAAAATAAAATATTTAAAATGACAATTGCTGTACACTCTATGCATACTCCTGCACGCGCGCAAGTTCTATATAATCCCATATAAAATTACGTAAAAAAAATCAATAATGTATACAGATCCTTTCACGGTTTTGATGAAAGCCCAAGGCGTACTTAATCAAATCAATGGTTTTTTTATGTGGAGAAAACACCGTTCCTACTTTGCAAATTTAATGAACTAAAAATAGGACAATTAGTTTTGATGAAAGCCCAAGGCGTACTTAATCAAATCAATTGTTTTTTTTATGTGGAGAAAACACCGTTCCTACTTTGCAAATTTAATGAACTCATATTGTAATTACGTGTGTTAATAATTTATTTTAAAGTAAACAATGAATTTTTCATTATTTATTTACGTCGATAATTCTGACAAAAAGTCTTTCATTTTCAATGAATTATAATGTGAAACAAGTCTCTTGTCAATAAAAATCAATATCAAAAGAACTTCAAAAAAAACAAGAAGAAAACACCGTTCCTACTTTGCAAATTTAATGAACTAAAAATAGGACAATTTTATCAAAAAGTTGAAGAACCATTCTTTGTACGAAATTAATAAAATTTAAATTATTTTTCTATCGCCATTTTCTATATTTTTGTTTTATTCTACTTTTCTTCCACACGTTTATCATTATAATTTTAAGTTTATTTTTTTGTTTTACCATGTGTTTTGATTTAATAAAAATAATTAGGTTAATTCAAAAATATATCTTACATATAAAAATTATATTCATCGAAATTATTGGCACCCATTAAAAATTATAATATTTGTTATTTAAAGAAGTGTTGTTTTTATGATTCATGATTTCATAAATACGTTTTAAGATGCGTGTGTAATATATTCATCTCTTAACCTTCAAATTCATCAACGAAATTTATGGAATGTATGCTTTGGCACAGATCCAAACGAACTTGACGTGAATAGACACCTCCGCGTAAAGAAAATACTTTGGATGCATCACCACGTGCTATTTCATGAAATTAATGGACTCGTTGTAGCAGCTTTATGAGCAAGTCCACGCACTGTATTCACGTACTACATTCTTTTACTTTAATATTTCCTGTTAATAAATAAATTTCATTCACACATATGGACGCATGCACCATGCACGTATACACATGCATAAATATAGTGTTATGAGTACATTGTAAAGGTTTAATATATAAATCATATTCGTGAGTAAAAAAAGAATCTAACTAGAATATTATTAAAATCTTCAAAATTGGTTTAGTATATAAATGTATGTACATATTTTAAAAGAAAACAAATTATGATACGAGAGATAAACTATGCTAATTGTAATTGATCAAAGACAGATATTGCCTCATTAATTTTATTTAGGAGACATTAAGAAATTTTTCGATGTTAAATAATACAAAGATATGTAATAAATATTTAAAAGTGTTTCTTTTGTGTGGATGTTTCGTATATGTTAAGTTTTACGATTTCGCTCATCTAATTTATCATTTTTTATACACATATTGCTAAAAGTATTTAATTATTTGAAATTAATCCACACACGCATACATACAACGGGATATAAAATACAAATACTAAAAATTTTTAATAATTAAAATAAATAATAATGATACCAATATTTTAATAAATGCCAATAAAATGAAAAAGAATATATAATTATGACTAACAATAAAAGAGTGTATTACAAAGAAGTAAAAAGTAATTCTTGTAAAATTTTGTGGAAGTGAATTGTTATACGAAGCCAAATAAAAATTGCATCCGGGGGCTGATTAATGCATGAGATTCTCCGCTCGAGATAAAGTTTACGTGACATACAAAGATTGGTGAAAGTCGACTATGCCGATATTAAAGCTAACGATAGCAATCTAGCATAATAAATGCGATCGCGCGAGAACTCGAACCAGTATTAAAGTAAAACCAATCTGATATAGACACGAGCCTAATTAGTCAATTCTAAGCGCCCGGCGCCAATCAGGAAAGAAAATAGCAATAAGAACATCAAATCCTGTTTCCTCAACTCAGGAAATTAGCCTGCATTCTTCGTTTTCTCAAATGTATAGAATATTATGCGCAATATTTTGTACTTGATAAAAATGAAATTGTGCTATAATTCTTGATAAATTTGAAATATATATAATCTTATATTGAAAGATTATATTTAATCAAATAAAATAGAAAACAAGAATTTTTTATTAGCAAGCAAATTGAAACTTAATTTATCTAAATTTGAATTTACTGCAATATGTTAAATTTTACAATATATTCATTATAAAACGTACAAGTTATCTTTATTATTTATTGTTTTAGCATAATACTAATGATTTTTTAATGATTTCAATTCAATATCAAATATTTGGCAAGCATTATTTTTGTGGAAGCAGATGCGCACAATTACTTATCGTATTCTCGGGAGAAACGTTAACATTGGCATCAGCAGTGACAGACTTAAAGAGCATTCGCGAGAGCAAGACGCAAACAAATGAACATAAAAGAAATGCCATCAATACAACAAGTTAAACGTATTTGTACATGCTCAATAGACGAGCGCATACATCCTCGAAATATGAAAGAATTGGCCGTTGTCAAGTACTTAAGCTTCGGCGAACCGTCATCATTTGAATCATACACGTCGTGCACAAGTCGTTAAAGCCATCGTTAACAACGTGACACATACATGCTCGTGCAAAGTGCATAGAACCAGCTGAATTCGACATTATAATTCATCGAGATTCATCGTGACCAGAATTCATGACGCGTACGCAGCTATTATTCCGAGTTGTGGAGCAAGAAGAAATTTATATGCTTTAACAATTGAAAACTCCCTTTGAATTACTTTGCGCATTTTTTGTGACTGTAGCTTCAATAATTATTATTTAAGCCGATGTAATCTCTTTTTGTTCTAGCACTTTATAAAACTTTATAATAATTAAATTTTCAATATAAACATTTTACGATAGAATAAAATTAAGAAAAATTATTTATTTCATTTATTTGATTAATTTAATTTTCATTGATAATTATCAATTTCAATCCAATTGTCCTATCCAAGTATCGTAATATTTTCAAATTTTTCGTTTATATAATTCTTGTTAGTATTCTTTAAAAATTAGTTGTTACTACAAATATGTATAATATATCCCGCGAAATATCACACGATTAACGTGCATTCCTCTGTAGTATGACGTAATATTTGACGAAAGCAAGTAAATGAGATAATTGAAAATAATAAGGGACAATTGTGTGTCGACATTTTCTAATTATTTATTATCACTTAGATTAATTATCTGCATCATGGTTCTATTCTCATCAAAGTGCAATCTACATGCTAAATAATTATAAATTAATGATGACAGAGTATGCAAACTATTGAATTTTGCATGAACAGTAACAGCAATATCGAATTTAAAGCATCGCATAATCAATGTTGCAGTCTCTATATAATTTAATCCGATTTAGATGCTTCGCGTCGCTGCTTCAATATTCCTTCCTTTGATTAATCGGACACGCAAATATGTCGTTATACATTATATTAATTAATGATCATATAATGAAATATAATTTAATGATACAAAACCAAAATTTCTATCTCGTGATTTTATTTTTCAGAAATTCGCGTGAGCTCTAAATTGTTAACAAAAATTCCGCTCAGTAGAACTATTACAAACTCGTTCACATTACATCGTGGAATAGCTATTACAGTAGAACAAGTTTCTGCGAAGCTTTATTAATCGAACTTTACTCATAAAAATATCATGCAAAAGCATTATCGCATGTATACTAAAATGCAAGCTCCGATTATTATTATTATTATTATTATGAGTTTTCAGTAACAACGGATTGTAAACTTTTACGATCTCATTCGATCCGGCGATTTCGAGACGGCGCCTCGTAAAACTGAATGAGAGAGCGGCGATCTAAAATTAAGTGATAACGTCACGATGTGCACCCGGCCACGATGACATCATCTCACAAGTTTTGCGCATGCCTCATGCGTGCATGTGTATAGACCTCAGTTTCTCTCTCTTTTTTTTTTTCTTTCTTTAGCCGTTCTCTTCCTGTCAAGAGACTGTCGCAAAAATATACGTGTGTAAAGACTTTTCCGCAAAGAAATATTCGATATAAAATTTGCACGATGTGTGTGTATATCTTTGATGTAATTTTCGTAAATCTATTATTTCTAAAATTATAAAGTAATTCCTTTCACATTTCTTATAATTTAATTTTTATTTTCTAGTTATTATGTTTTTCGCAATTTTACTTTTTATTAATTTAGTATACATATTTCTATTTTATCAATCCTAAAAGAATTTACGTGCACCTTTTTAAACTTAAAGCCGATTTCTCTGATGTCAATTATCTTTAATCTTGTACTTCTCATTTAAATTTTATTTAAATTAAAATCGAAATTAATAGCAGTGTCTGAAATGGACCTTTAAATCCGATTAATATGAAACGCATTTAGTTAAGTGCAGAGTTAATACACGGGCCTTTTGAGGACCACTTCGCGGCTTAAATATATTGCTTCTTAAGAAATACCGAAGGTCAGAGGAGGTTTAAAATAATGGCGAGGGTGAATAAATGTGGGTGAACAAAGATCGTGCATA
>NW_021849398.1:2958171-2959325 GCF_003651465.1 Formica exsecta
GATGTAATTTTCGTAAATCTATTATTTCTAAAATTATAAAGTAATTCCTTTCACATTTCTTATAATTTAATTTTTATTTTCTAGTTATTATGTTTTTCGCAATTTTACTTTTTATTAATTTAGTATACATATTTCTATTTTATCAATCCTAAAAGAATTTACGTGCACCTTTTTAAACTTAAAGCCGATTTCTCTGATGTCAATTATCTTTAATCTTGTACTTCTCATTTAAATTTTATTTAAATTAAAATCGAAATTAATAGCAGTGTCTGAAATGGACCTTTAAATCCGATTAATATGAAACGCATTTAGTTAAGTGCAGAGTTAATACACGGGCCTTTTGAGGACCACTTCGCGGCTTAAATATATTGCTTCTTAAGAAATACCGAAGGTCAGAGGAGGTTTAAAATAATGGCGAGGGTGAATAAATGTGGGTGAACAAAGATCGTGCATACGGTCGACCAGATGAGACAGGTTAGGGTGGAACTAACAGAAAGGGTGCGACGCGTACTTTAATAGACGATGCGGAGCCATCTCTCGAGGATGTTAACCCTTATGCTTACACGATCGATAGAGAGTTATAGAATATTTTTATTTTAACAAATATATAAGAAATATTATCAGCCTCATACATAGAATCGATCGAAATTTTAATCCCTCATTGCATGCATATTTTAATATAAAACTATATTTTGCAAGAAAATTTAACGTTTTAATCATATCAATGGAATTTCCAAATTTTAAAAAATTTGACTTGTGCCAAATATATATATTTTATAGCTTTAATCTCTAAAACAATCTATTGTATTAACAAAACTATTAAAAATTATTAGCCATGATTAGCGAGAAAATTTTATCGGATCATCATGCAGATTATATCAGAATTATCATATTGTCTTCCAATTATAGTCTCCTTAATGAATATGGAGCTTATATTTTTTGATCAAATATTTGAGTATGAAGCTATAAGCGTACAGCTATCGATACTATTGAAACATCGTTAGCATCCTAAGCCACAATGTGTCGGTTAGTAACACACCCAGGATTATCTGCGTGGTAGTCGTTGTACTACCAGGCCGACACCCTCGTCCTCATCCACATCACGCTTGAATAAACCCACGTATGTGCGATGAGTGGGAAGGAAAGAGGGAAAG
>NW_021849398.1:2959367-2968423 GCF_003651465.1 Formica exsecta
GGGAAAGAGGAAAAGAGAGAACAAGTGAGAGGGTAACGATCTGATGGGTAGAGAGAGACATATATTGGATTAATGAACGGTGAAGGGACATTGGAGGGAATAAACGAAAGGGGAAGCAACTGTATGGAACCTTTTTGTGTATGTGTACGAGGGAAGATGACGAGGGTTGGTTGAGAAATGGATAAAAGATATAGTAAATGTCCGGAAAAAGAGAATATAATGTTAATATGAAGAGAGAGAAGAACAATGTGAAGATAAGGAAGAAGATACTGCAAAGAGAAAATGCAGACGAAAAATGGCGGCAATAAGATCAAATAAAATGAAAAATTTTAAATAATATTTAGTAGTAAAAAGGAAAAAGAAAGGCGATTTAATAATCTAAATGAAGAAGAACAGAAAGAGTGAAGAATAGAGAACAGAAAGAGAAAAAATGCAGAAAACTACGTTTGCATATATCGTTATCTAAACTGATTCAAACATGTTTTCCATTTTATTGTGTTAGTTAAATTAATTCTCGCATACGTTTCGGTATGATAAAACTTCAAGAGAGCATTCGATTGTTCGCGACACGCCCTGTACGCAACTCCTGACGCGAGGAGGAAAAAGAGTAACCCCTCCGCGTGCAATTTCCATGACGGCCAATCTCATGGAAATGCAACTCCTCTCCCATGGAGCAGCCCTTATCCGTTACCAAACATTTCCATTCAATTCCACCCGCTCCGCTTTGTCATCGCTCGCTCGCGAAGTTGTCATTCGAGCGTGACATTGCGGTTATAAACGTCGCTCGCAAATGTCCAAGCTAGAATTAAAATTATGTGTTTTTCTGACTTCGCAATGTCGCATAGTTTTTCGACGTTTCCGTAACGGAGAGATAAAAAAAAAAAGTTTGGTTTTGAAATTTTTTAGACAGAGATAGAATAATTTAAAACATACACATACACGCGAGCAGCTCAATGTCAAATAAGATTTATTTAAAAATAATATTTGTAAAAATTCTTTATTATAAATTAAATTCTGTTTCAAAATTGCTGTGTAAATTAGAATTTACAGAAATCAATAAAAATGATGCTACGAGATGTTTTAAGACATTCCTGTCCCCATGTGTACGGAAACTGTTTAGAAAGTTTAAAAAGTTACGCTCTGTTATTCATTGATTTTAACATTGCGTTGTTAACATTTTGCACGCGTCATTACTTTTATTACTTAACTACTTGTTAATATATAGCACTATCAAATGGAAATGAGTTCCATCATAATTCTATATATAGGTACTCCGCTATAAAAGCGCAGCATATATGTAGAACGTAAAAGAGAATTATTCTCAAAATAAACTATATTTTAGGTTGCTTGTTAGCAAAAATTTACTTCATGCAATCAAATGAGGGATTCAACATGAAAGCTAATAAAGAATATCACTACAAAATACAATTCTGAGAGGGTAAAAATTATTTTATCGTAAAACAGATTATATTATTATTTTTTAAATATTAATTAAAATAATTTATTGATGTTTAAAACATAATACAAGATACATGTCGGAATAAATAAAAGCATCGTAATATAAAATAATTTTAAGCAATGACTTCCACTTTTAAAATCTCAATAAATCGTTAAAAAAAAAAAAAAAAATTCAATTGTGGTTGCCCGAATAAAAAATTCTATTGGTTTTTACGGACACAAAGTAGAAGACAAACGTGCAGTTTGAGCAAAGAACGATGTGATTTAACGAAGGTATCTGCGATAATGTCTCGTCAGGAGATAAAAAAAAAAAAATTTTTAAAAAAGATATTGAGACTAACAATTTGTACTGACTTGAACAAAATAAATATTTAATAATTATTCTACATATTTATATTTGTGAAATAATGAATTTTATAATTTACAAAACATTTTTTATTTATAATCAACTAATTTCTTACAACATTTTTCTTGTAGTGAAATTACCAAAGTATTGCGTAAAAACCAAGTATACTTCTCTTTATCTGAGAATTGGCATACTGAGGTAACTGTTTGTTGCGTATAATGCATTTCCTGCACTTGTGGTTAGCCAACTCAGAAATGTGCTGACCGGTTATTGCTCTCATCTTGGCTATTTCTTTTTATATGAACAAACTTTGTTATAAAAAAAATATGATAAAAATTATATCAGATTTTCAAATAGGTTCACGTTTATAGAAATGCAGGAGATAAAAAAAAAAAAGGAAGAAAAAATAATATCCACGTTCCTGTGACTTCCGCGCATCAAGCTCAAAGAGCGATTGTTTTTAACCGCGATTGCAAACGCGCGCGACTGAGGCTCGCTTAAACAACGACCGTCTTCCTGCGATTACGATGCACATCTTGCGGTCCCGCTGAGTTCTTTATGACGCCTCGATATGCTGACGTGCGTGCAACAACGGCTACATGTGCGGACCGGAACGAAAAGTTCATTCGCGATTTCGCGTTCTTCGAGCTTTATGCGTAAGGTAAATATTGCGATGCTCTCATCCTATACTACGGAACTCGCACCGGAACTCGACACAGTTACAACAAAATAATCGCTGCGTTCTTTTTATTCACAACCTGCCTAGATATTAGCATACAATGGTCGGGAATTATCGATCGCGGCTTAATGTCAGTGCTGGAGAAATGCAATCGATCGCACGTTCGCGACGCTTTCAGTCGTTCGCTTCAGAGAGCGCCGATTATCATTGTCGAATAGAATCAGCAATTTCTCGTTCCGCGCCTATATTCTGTTAGACAGACCGCGTTCGAAATACCGTGACTCTGAGATGCTGACCTCGCAGATATAACTATCTAATTAGCATAAATAATTCTGATTTATGTTCGCGATAGAAACGCCATTATATCGGTCGCGGAAAGATAATTTAGCGCTTAACTGACGCATTCGACATGTTACGTAAAACTATGTTTATATTTCAGATGATTATATTTTTTTGCGTCGTATTTATACATATCATCAACCAATATACATCGTAATCTATGTATATGTGTGATAAAGAAGTTATTTGCAGTATGTGGAGTTATTTTGATGTCTTAGTTCAAGTTATCGTACAGTTACACAGTGAATAATTTTACTTGTTACAATTAACTAACAAATTTGATTTTTATTCTATAATAAATTTATGATTTGGGAAATTATTACATTGATATGTAAAAATCGATAATTATAATCTAGAAAATTAAAGTTTGGTCAATATAATAAAAGTATAATAACCGATAATTTAAATTTTTGTAGAATTTGCAGAAAAAATATGTATAAAAATAATCAAGTAATATATATTATATACATAAATTCTGAACGTAATATAAAAATTATTTCAATTTTGAAATGTGTGCAATTATTTGTTACTAATTTTTTCAGAAACATAATGATTCTTTTGAAAATTTCTTGAAAAAATAATCATTATCTTTTTTAAATTATAGCATTACTTTAAAAATATTAAATCATTCTGTTATGCACCGCGAAATATCTTTATTGATGTAATAAAACATCAAATATATAAATGAAATAGCTAAAAATTCTCATTGACACTGATCGTAAGCGTTGATAATTTTTAATTAAAGGTTAAGAGTGTCTAATTAACTGAATTGTCTAGGAATTTTCACGGTCAAGCGATAATATTTAGGCGCCACCGATAGCGGCCAGTGTCCCTGCATCGAGGCAGGATCTTTTATTTACTCTCCAGAAATAACTCTATTCGCACGTGCACGCCATTTGGCCACGGGCCATTTCGCGGTGCGTACACTCTTATTATCTCTCTCTTTCTCTCTCTTTTAGCTTTTCTTTGTCTTCTTTCACGTAGAGGAAGTTCTGACCAGTTAACGTTAACGGTGGTATTTTACCTGGGATCCATCCGGCAGCGGCGCACGTGACAACTACGTGAAGGGAACGTCAGCAGGAGGTTCCAAAATCACGAACTGAATCGAGAAAAATTCCACGTCGGACATAAATGACAGTAATATTTTCCGTAAAAGATAAAGCAGAGAATATGAATTCTTCCTTCTCTCACCAGGATCTTTTTTCAAAGAAATTTATTAAAATTTTTTTTGAAGTCTATCTCATTGTCAGTTGATGAAAAAGTTGAACGATGTACATTTATCATTAACTGTGAATATATATAATTTAATAAAGAATTGTTATAATATAATATGTGTGGATCGCAATATCTCCAAGTTGAGAACTTACTTGCTTGGGAATGTAATTTCGCGTAAAAGAGAAAGAGAGAAAGAGAAATGAGATTCATCGAATTGCTTAGAACATGGATATATAAATTTACTAACAGATATGTCGTCTTTTTGGTGGAAAACAAAATCCCACGGTAACAAACATTATTCCTGCGTAATTACTCGATAAACTTAGTAACCCGGTCAAACGAGTTCCGCCTTCGATCGATAACATACTGATATTCTTCATAGCATCGGCGGCCAATGCCTCACGTAGTATGTACACGTACATATATGTAGATTTCTTTCCAGGTCAAAAGTTCCTCTTGGGCGATATTTCTTCTCAATTTTTCTACTATTGAGAAACCGTGAGAAAAAGATTTATTTCAAGAAATATGCATATATACAGAATGTTTGATTATTACTATTGCACAATTGGAAAGTGATTCTTCTATCAAAAAAATACAAACGTTTCTATGATAAAAAGTTATGAGAAATGTATTCATAAATTCGCGTCTTAATTTTATAAGTTATCCGTTAAGACATTCGCGTGCGCTCAATATTGTTTTATTTATTTTTTGCAATTCGCATCTTTCGTGACCATTACCCATTTTAGAATGTTTAATATTATTAATAAATATTATAAATTATAATTATGTTAAAACATTCGCGAATTGTTATAATTTTTATTTATAAATATATTTTGCGCGCAAAAAAATATATTGTGAGAAAATTTGATAAATTCGTTGTCGCTCCTGAATATACCGCGCGCGAGTTATATAACATGATTTTCCCGTTTCTTCTATAAGCACATTCCCACAGTGCAATGAAATTGCAGCGTGCGCCATGGGTGTCATTTGGATATCCTGTTTACGCAGTCGGAAGGACACGATCACGCCGCAACGCGAGACAACTATCGTCTCAGCGATAAACGCAAACAGAGTTGGACACGTGTATTGTCACTCATATACACGCAAGTGAGTCATTTAATCTTTCAGTGTCGTGTTATGTATATGGTTACGTAAAAAAGTTATTTTCTTTCTACGCGAACACACTCTCTCCCTCTACCTCTCTCTCTTGTACAGTTATATATAGTCTTAATAAGCAGCTATAATTATTTTTATTTTCAATTGTTTGGAATAGAGTGGTTATCATTCTTCTAATTATTTCCGTTTAAATCGTTGTTTTATATACCTATATATTTTTGAACAATCAAGTTTTCTCTCTTGTAAATAAAGTGTTATCTAAATGCAACGGTTTTTATCGCAAGATAAATGAACCAGTTCCAATTTAAAATAAGATTTATAATTTGAAGGTGAGAAAGCACATTTCGAAAATCGCATTTTCCGCATTGCAGACCTATAGATTTTAACGAAATAATTGTCCGTATTAAAAATCGAGAAGGAACGAGTGAACTGCGCGATACCTTACTATAGGCCGAAGTAAACTCAAAGAAGTTGCAACACAAGAAAGACCGCCGATCTCCAATTACGGAAATTCCTGCACATTCCCGTGATGTTTCTTTGCATCGCGAAACGCTTATGTAAACGAGAGTTGAGTATTACTTCATTGATTTTATCAGCGTTGTTTTGGATTTGGTTTCACACTTAATACAGTTGTACTTGGTGGATCTTTCTCGTGCGAACGCGTGTACATGATAAATGAGTCTACAAATAGGGATCCGGACTTGAAGAATATAATTCATAACGCTGCTTTCACTCGCATGAATAATTCAACCGAGTAAGGGAAACCGCGTATATATAACTGCATTTATTAAATACTGGTTTCTTGCTCGAGCTTATTTTTTCGTTACGGTTCTGCTGATAATGACTCAAGTGGACTTGAAGTTATCGTATAACTAGATCTGTATAAAGTCTTGACATTCTAATTTTAATAAATTGAGTTTTCAATATAATAATTAAAATACAAATTAGAGTTTCGTGTCAATCATAAATATCTCATTAATTTTAAACGATTCCATTACACAAACAAAAGGAATATCATTACAAACAACTACAAACAATTTTAAAACAAACGATTTCATATTAACATTTTTTTAAATTTTAAAGTCGAATGACGTCACTTTTTTAAAGTGCTGCATTTTTTTAAGTGCTATCATTTTCTACCGTATTATAAACTTAGTTTATTAAAACTAGAGTGCTAAGTTCACATAGATTACAACTAGTCGTTTGTAAAAGTAGGCTTACGTTAAGAATTTATCGCTATCCAAATGTCAATTCTGGAAAGGGATATCTAAAGATGTCACGAGTGGATTAATCACGATTAAGTAATTTTTTATTCATTTTTATTACGAAATACACGTTTCTGCAATAACGCATCGATTATTCTAATGATAAATGGATTATTCATTCCGTTTATTTTTCCGAGAAAAATTGACGACCATTAAAATACTCATAAAGATGATAATCTCTATAGTCAAAACATTGCAAACATTCATGCAAACAGTCATGCAAATATTTATTCATATTTGTTTCAAATTTATTTAAATACATTGAGAGCGTTTTATCGTTAAAATAATATTCGGCGGCTGCACTAATAAAATCTCTTAATTTATCTTTGATTATAACTGTATATAGTTCAATCCAACAATGGTTCTTTGAATGCTAACTATATAATAGATGATAATTACGGCTAATGAAAGAGTTTAATCGCGAAGTTGACAATGCGAATCTTAACTCTGAGATTCTTTTGACCCATCTCCGTAAAGGAAGTTTAATTAGGAACTTTTTTTAAGAAGACTTTTCTACCTATAATTGAAAACAGTTATCAATCTTAACTGCACACGATTTTATTTTTATTATAGAATTTCTGAAGAACAAACTGTAGAATGATGAATCTTTTCATTATAATAGCTGATACCGTTGAACAAATCTCAATAAATCTCAAGCCGTAATTTTTCAATATATACTCACACACAACGCAGTAAGATATATAATAATAATAATAATAATAATAATAATAATAATAATAATATAATAGTTATTTTTTATTCGGCGGCTGCACTAATAAAATCTCTTAATTTATCTTTGATTATAACTGTATATAGTTCAATCCAACAATGGTTCTTTGAATGCTAACTATATAATAGATGATAATTACGGCTAATGAAAGAGTTTAATCGCGAAGTTGACAATGCGAATCTTAACTCTGAGATTCTTTTGACCCATCTCCGTAAAGGAAGTTTAATTAGGAACTTTTTTTAAGAAGACTTTTCTACCTATAATTGAAAACAGTTATCAATCTTAACTGCACACGATTTTATTTTTATTATGGAATTTCTGACATGAGAAGCACTGACTAAAGTCGTTCTATATATAGAATACGCTGGTTTTATCTCTTCCCGTGGATATTTTCGAGTGGCAGTCTTTGGGCGTCATTGTTCGACTGGAGAGCCAAGTCTGCCGATATATCGATGTACTTTTTATGTTTTTTCTCTTTCTCTTGTCGTTGTCAGGACATTTTCTAAATTCTGCGCTATCGTTCTATTTATTTTGATTTTCTACTTCTTTCAATAGTGTGACAATAAGATATTTCGTAGATAATTCAATATTTAGAATTTTATTTTGCAAACTTAAATTTACACATAAAATTATTTATGATATATATATATATATATTCTTCCAGATTTAAATATATTTACTTTTTCATTTTTTATTTACTTTTATTTTTATTATTCAATCAAATATTTTAATGTCGATATTAATACGCTCGTCTTATAATCTTCATATTAATAATTATTATCTTGTATTTTAAAACTATAGAAATGTATCTAGTATTTAGTATTAACAAATATTATTAAATAATTTAGATATTAATATAATAATTTGTTACTTAATATCATCAAGTAATTGAGATATTCTCATAGCTATTTAAAAAATATTAATGCACATATTCTCTTTCTTTTTTTTTTGTCTGAGGAATATACAACATAATTTTATAAAAATTTTAGTTTGATTAGATATGCCCAAAGAACCTCATTCGTTGCTCTCTCGCCATGATTGGACACATGCATTCGCGTGTGAGATCGCATCGACACCGTAATTACAATGCAAAAGTAGGTATGTACATATATCAGATAAAGCGATACTCATAATGGCAACAGCATGATAAAGAATGTGTACCAAATACAAGCGCAAATTTTAAACCCTAAAAGATATTTCGAATACAATCTCTCTCTCTCTCTCTCTTTCTCTTTCAACTTTTGAATCACAACGTACACCGCAAAAGCTCTGCGCGACTGTATCATTTCTTTTTTCATAAATAACGATTATCGATCGAGTGACGAAAGAAGATTTATCGAGCGTTTAATAATATTTCGATATGGCTGCATTCCAGCTGAGAAGAGAAACTTTAGATAAAAAAATTATTTACAAAAATGCTTTTGATAAATGTTATTACGTTAAAATTATTATTCTTATACTCCAAAACTCTGTATTTATTAGATTTTTCTAGATACGTCCCAATTTTCTCCCAATAATAACCCTCTCATCGACTGTCTACGAAAAAAGATTGTCCTCCGGCCGGTTCCACCGGGAACGAAAGATATTTTAGTCTCTCAGAATGAAGATAAAACAAAAACGCAACGAACGTGATTGGATGCAGAAGCGGATACACCAAGCCTCAAAATCTTTTCTCTATCGAATATTTGTATTTCCGTTTCTACCAAAGTCTCGAATCCCATAATAACGTCTATAACTTTTTTTTATAATACAAAAAATAAAATACTTTCAAGAATTTATTGAGTAATTATTTAACCGGTCAAATATATCTAATAAGTTGTTTTTTTCTGTGGAGAATAAATAAAATATATTTGTAAAAAAAAATATTTTATAATTATTTCTGTTATTGTATATTTTATTTATTTATTT
>NW_021849398.1:2968630-2969481 GCF_003651465.1 Formica exsecta
ATAATATAATAGTTATTTTTAAAAAAGATATTGAGACTAACAATTTGTACTGACTTGAACAAAATAAATATTTAATAATTATTCTACATATTTATATTTGTGAAATAATGAATTTTATAATTTACAAAACATTTTTTATTTATAATCAACTAATTTCTTACAACATTTTTCTTGTAGTGAAATTACCAAAGTATTGCGTAAAAACCAAGTATACTTCTCTTTATCTGAGAATTGGCATACTGAGGTAACTGTTTGTTGCGTATAATGCATTTCCTGCACTTGTGGTTAGCCAACTCAGAAATGTGCTGACCGGTTATTGCTCTCATCTTGGCTATTCCTTTTTATATGAACAAACTTTGTTATAAAAAAAATATGATAAAAATTATATCAGATTTTCAAATAGGTTCACGTTTATAGAAATGCTATCATATTTTTTTTTATTATAATATACATTACATTTTCATAAATGTATTCAGTCTTACATTTCACTCCACATATATGTATTTATAATTAATTTCATTTCTTATATTATGAAATTTGCTATATATTTATTATACTTATTAGCACATTTATGCTGCAGTATCCATATAAGTGTTGGTGATATTTTCAATTTGATTGAATTATTTAATTTGTTTGTTATTATATTGTTTTGCCGCACTTTAATTCATTAACGAGAAATTAATATCTCCGAATAATGATATTAATCAATTTGCTTTAAGACAAAATTTATTTGCAAATTCACCAATGATAAATTCTATCATTAAGAAATAGATGATTAATGGAACGAAATTAACGAAATATACACAACTCATGTGTATTGAAAAAAATCATTTACTTCCAGGCGATGAAAT
>NW_021849398.1:2969643-2972570 GCF_003651465.1 Formica exsecta
GTATTTAGTATTAACAAATATTATTAAATAATTTAGATATTAATATAATAATTTGTTACTTAATATCATCAAGTAATTGAGATATTCTCATAGCTATTTAAAAAATATTAATGCACATATTCTCTTTCTTTTTTTTTTGTCTGAGGAATATACAACATAATTTTATAAAAATTTTAGTTTGATTAGATATGCCCAAAGAACCTCATTCGTTGCTCTCTCGCCATGATTGGACACATGCATTCGCGTGTGAGATCGCATCGACACCGTAATTACAATGCAAAAGTAGGTATGTACATATATCAGATAAAGCGATACTCATAATGGCAACAGCATGATAAAGAATGTGTACCAAATACAAGCGCAAATTTTAAACCCTAAAAGATATTTCGAATACAATCTCTCTCTCTCTCTCTCTTTCTCTTTCAACTTTTGAATCACAACGTACACCGCAAAAGCTCTGCGCGACTGTATCATTTCTTTTTTCATAAATAACGATTATCGATCGAGTGACGAAAGAAGATTTATCGAGCGTTTAATAATATTTCGATATGGCTGCATTCCAGCTGAGAAGAGAAACTTTAGATAAAAAAATTATTTACAAAAATGCTTTTGATAAATGTTATTACGTTAAAATTATTATTCTTATACTCCAAAACTCTGTATTTATTAGATTTTTCTAGATACGTCCCAATTTTCTCCCAATAATAACCCTCTCATCGACTGTCTACGAAAAAAGATTGTCCTCCGGCCGGTTCCACCGGGAACGAAAGATATTTTAGTCTCTCAGAATGAAGATAAAACAAAAACGCAACGAACGTGATTGGATGCAGAAGCGGATACACCAAGCCTCAAAATCTTTTCTCTATCGAATATTTGTATTTCCGTTTCTACCAAAGTCTCGAATCCCATAATAACGTCTATAACTTTTTTTTATAATACAAAAAATAAAATACTTTCAAGAATTTATTGAGTAATTATTTAACCGGTCAAATATATCTAATAAGTTGTTTTTTTCTGTGGAGAATAAATAAAATATATTTGTAAAAAAAAATATTTTATAATTATTTCTGTTATTGTATATTTTATTTATTTATTTCATACATCTAATTATATTTTATATACTACATTACTTTTCTATAGAGAAAAAAAATATCATGTATAATGAGAAAATCGACACATGCTGTGCGAAAAAATAATTTTTATCAAAAAAATTAATTTGCACAATAAGTAGTTAATAAATAAAAAAATAATTAAGTTTCTTGATATATGAGTATAGAAGCTTTAATGCGAGCATGATATCTTGATTTTTGAATTTTTATGCTAATGTATTGAATAATCTATATTAACATTCCTCAGCAATAGCTGATCATTTATTACTAGCTAGCAGCGTGATCGTCTCAAAGCTGCCGTTCATCACCATTCCGACGCGACGATGCGGCAAATAGTGACTTTATTAAAGACGCATCAATAATGCAAAACGCCACGACGACAAATAAAAATAAATACGCAGCCCGACGAAAATAATCTTAGGCGTATTAATATATTTTCCATGCTTTAACAGCAATTAAGATAAAAAAAAGATGTATATCAAATTTTTTAAACTTTTCGAATAAAAAAAAAAGAAAAGGAAAGAAGTGTTTTCTGAATGATTTAAGCGCGTGGGAAAATCTTTTAAAATTGAAACCCATATTTCTCGCAATAATCATTATCATGTTGTAACAATATTAAATTAAAATAAATTTAAACTTAATTAAAAACTTTAAAATTTTAAACTCTCTGTTTGTGAGTCTACTTTTAAAAGGAATCACTTGAACTTTGATTACATTTAATGAATATTTATAAATGGTTCGTAGGCAATATAATATCATCATTGTATCATTAAGAAATAGATGATTAATGGAACGAAATTAACGAAATATACACAACTCATGTGTATTGAAAAAAAATCATTTACTTCCACGCGATGAAATGTAATAGCGCGAATAACAAGAAAATGATTCGTCTCTCGAGCCTTATATTAGATTTCAGCCCGTGGAAATCGTGAGAGAATAGGCCAGAGAAAATGAGGATATAACATCGAGGCCAGAAAAAACTTTGACGCGCCCTGGAGTCAAGTCTCGTGATTCAAGCACAAGGCGGTTTCTACGACTAATCGGCGCGGCGATATGACTCATCGACAAGCATCTATAATGAAATCCCACGATAATATATTTCCAGCCGCCGAGATGACGATGACGCACATAAACTCTCGCTCCCTCGTCGAGGATTGTCGTTAACGTTCATCGACAATTTTTTAAACAATTTTTTGAATTTTTGACATGCGTTGCCCTTTCGTTACAGCGACGATAAATTCTCGGAACCGGCCGAATCGCTCTATCGTTATCAGCGGACTGACAATCGTAAATATAGCTCGCGATAATTGACAGCCCCTCCCCCGAGTGCGTACTATTCAGTACTTCAGAACGTGCGTGCAAGCGGCGTGCTTTGTTAGCGCAGCGTTTCTCAACTCGATTTCGCGCGATATCGAAAGCACTTTAAAAAGAAGAGTCCGAGCCGAATCTACAGCTGAATTGACATCACAGATAAATCTCAAAATTGGACTCTGCGAATACCCGTTAAAATTTTCATCAAGCCAAATCTCATCCGAGTATTTCTACGAGATTTATAATTTGTTTGCTTTAGTCGTGTAATTCATATGGATGAATTCACACGTTACACGAATAACATTTTGGGATATCTTATATACACATTTATCTTTATACATACATTATATAATAGAAAAAAGCAGATGAGAGAGGGAAAGACTATGGTAAATTCTCTTGTTTTTCAGATGTACGAAATAATTATAATTATTATAATTATAATTATTTAAAAATAAAAACAGAGCTATCTGTATAATATCTATTTAATTTTAATAATCATTTATA
>NW_021849398.1:2972634-2975027 GCF_003651465.1 Formica exsecta
TTTATATTATTTATTTTTTATCTATTAATTATATCTATTATATATAAACTTAACTTTTCTTATTCACGGAGTAACATTGTCATATTTTCTTTTTATATACATATATTCTAAGATTAAAGCTGACAATGAAATCTTTATCTCTTAATCTCGTTCCCCAGGAGTTTCTAGTTTCATTCTAATTTATTAAAATATTTGGTGTGAAGAGATTTTTAGATAATATCACAGTATAATTGATTATGCTAACCTTATCCTTGAGCAAGTAAGCAGGCTTTTTTTTCAATGACAGCCACGTAAGCTATGTAAAGTGTATTCGATCGCGCTAACTTTTAATCGCGACTGCGATGGTGTACAGATCGGATATCAAAATATCCCTTGCACAATGTATTTTCCTATCCATTCGATACTAGTGTTGACAATATTAAAGGTTCTCTAGATACCTCAGATTTTATTTGTAAAATAAAATCTCTAATTACAGATAAAGATACTTTCGGCACGTTGTAAACAAACACAAATGCAGAAGCAAAAATAATATATTCATATACCAAATTAAATCAAATTTTTACAGATTTTTCTTTATATGTAACAAATTTTAATCGTGTGCTTATATGTATATAAGCTTTATCAGAAGATCGAAGAAACTCAAAAGTATATAATGATAATATATAGCAATCTCATTACATAGTCACGTATAAAAATAATTTTTATTAGTTTAATGTGATAGATAGATAAATGACGTGCCATAAAATTTACACTAGAAATTAATATTGTAATTTTAAGTAAAAAAAAAAAATATATTTATATGTATATATAAAATTATTTTTTCTTTTATTTAAAATTATTATATTAATTTCTAGTATAAATATTATAACATTATTTAATTTAGATTTTTATTCCAATTAAGATCGATTTGACAATAAGTTATAAAAGTATCGGTTTCGGAAATAGAAAGAAGTGTTTTCTGAATGATTTAAGCGCGTGGGAAAATCTTTTAAAATTGAAACCCATATTTCTCGCAATAATCATTATCATGTTGTAACAATATTAAATTAAAATAAATTTAAACTTAATTAAAAACTTTAAAATTTTAAACTCTCTGTTTGTGAGTCTACTTTTAAAAGGAATCACTTGAACTTTGATTACATTTAATGAATATTTATAAATGGTTCGTAGGCAATATAATATCATCATTGATGTGCTATTAACTTTAGAACGATACTATAGATATAGCCTATTCATAATTTATTTAAGGTCGGGATTTTTCTATTTATTTCTCTTATCGTTTTTAACTTTTTTATGAAAGGGATAAAATTTTTTCTTATAAAACTCGCAATTTTCATGAGATATCGATTTAGAAACAAAATTATATATATATAAAATACTCTATTTATTTTTTATTTTTATGGAAATTACAAGAAGTTCAAATGTTTCATATCTATAGTGTCATTCTAATATCTAGAGTTAAGAGATTTAATTTAGATTTTTATTCCAATTAAGATCGATTTGACAATAAGTTATAAAAGTATCGGTTTCGGAAATATATCATAGCATCATTCAGCTGCTGTCATATCAAGAAGGTTTACGACCTACTGAAGGTGGAAACGACCTTTTTGATGAAAAAGATACGAGATGTCGCGAAAATAATGACCCATGTTAATGTTAACGACACCGATTGACCGCTTCGTCACAGTGACAAGGAAAATAGGGAGAGGAAGATGTCGAATGTTGCAAAGTGCGCGTTTAACGATAATTAGCATTCTTAACGCCGCTCGTCACGTCCCATAATGCGGTCAACGGCGTTTTTCCGGCCGGTTGAGCCGGTTGAACAAAATCACCCGTGATGATCGCGTGCCGGTGTTTTCTCGATGCGAGTATAATTTCGATCTGTAGCGACGTAGATGTACAACCATTTTCCGTAACGACTTGATTGATCCTCTACTATTACGAGAACCCACGGAAATCCATGCAAATTTTACGAGTTTTTTCATTAATCTTGCTTGACAGTTACTAGTGGATATTACTATTACGTATATGTAAAATGTAGAATTAAATTAATATCCCAATATTTCATATAATGCTATAAAAATTTCTACAATGATATTTGTTCTAAATGGACATATATAAAATTATTTCGAAAGAGATCATTTCTCTCTCTCTCGTCAAAAATCCTCGACTGACATACATTGCTACACTGAGAAAAAAAAGTTGTTAACTTGACTAAATGCGTTCAACTGATTATCATTTTTTTTAATTGAAATATTTAAGTACTTAAGTCAAATACAGCATGTTAGATTTAATATGTCGTATTTAATTTAAATACTTAAATATTTCAATTAAAGAAATAATAATTAGTTGAACGCATTTAGTCAAGTTAACAACTTTTTTTTCTCAGTGTA
>NW_021849398.1:2976585-2978154 GCF_003651465.1 Formica exsecta
ATTTTATTTATTTATTTCATACATCTAATTATATTTTATATACTACATTACTTTTCTATAGAGAAAAAAAATATCATGTATAATGAGAAAATCGACACATGCTGTGCGAAAAAATAATTTTTATCAAAAAAATTAATTTGCACAATAAGTAGTTAATAAATAAAAAAATAATTAAGTTTCTTGATATATGAGTATAGAAGCTTTAATGCGAGCATGATATCTTGATTTTTGAATTTTTATGCTAATGTATTGAATAATCTATATTAACATTCCTCAGCAATAGCTGATCATTTATTACTAGCTAGCAGCGTGATCGTCTCAAAGCTGCCGTTCATCACCATTCCGACGCGACGATGCGGCAAATAGTGACTTTATTAAAGACGCATCAATAATGCAAAACGCCACGACGACAAATAAAAATAAATACGCAGCCCGACGAAAATAATCTTAGGCGTATTAATATATTTTCCATGCTTTAACAGCAATTAAGATAAAAAAAAGATGTATATCAAATTTTTTAAACTTTTCGAATAAAAAAAAAAGAAAAGGAAAGAAGTGTTTTCTGAATGATTTAAGCGCGTGGGAAAATCTTTTAAAATTGAAACCCATATTTCTCGCAATAATCATTATCATGTTGTAACAATATTAAATTAAAATAAATTTAAACTTAATTAAAAACTTTAAAATTTTAAACTCTCTGTTTGTGAGTCTACTTTTAAAAGGAATCACTTGAACTTTGATTACATTTAATGAATATTTATAAATGGTTCGTAGGCAATATAATATCATCATTGATGTGCTATTAACTTTAGAACGATACTATAGATATAGCCTATTCATAATTTATTTAAGGTCGGGATTTTTCTATTTATTTCTCTTATCGTTTTTAACTTTTTTATGAAAGGGATAAAATTTTTTCTTATAAAACTCGCAATTTTCATGAGATATCGATTTAGAAACAAAATTATATATATATAAAATACTCTATTTATTTTTTATTTTTATGGAAATTACAAGAAGTTCAAATGTTTCATATCTATAGTGTCATTCTAATATCTAGAGTTAAGATATCGTAAGTATCTCTATTCTGTAGAATCCTCCAACTCGAGAAATTCTCTTCTCGTCTTATTCATTCATTCGTGTTCGGGTAGTTGGCCATTCCAGTTGGCATAGTTCCAGGACCCATTGTCACGATCCACAAGAGAAGTGGGCGTCGTCGGTCAAAGGGTGGAGAGATTGTACATGTGTTAGTTTGGTGTGTGAATATATGTGTGCGCGCGCTTCTCGTGTAAGTTGGTCCCCGAGAAGAGGATCGTCTGCCTTTGCTGCTATCGAGCCGGGTACATGTATCTCCTCTATAAACCGGTAAGCTTATGCTCGGTCGACAGCTCTTCCTTAAGAATGCGACAAAATTGGGCGCAGGTTGGGGGATAGCGTGCATTGACTTTATGACTTTCTAGAACCGAAGCATTTCTACACAAGCAGCGCAGGTCCGCTGCCGAATTAACGAAAGAGATGAAATCGTAGGTGAAATAATGAAGTTGTTGAATCGCGATATATATATATATA